>NC_071260.1:15628649-15713649 GCF_023375685.1 Ictalurus furcatus | reverse complement strand
GTCCTGTCTTGTGTGAGCCCACACATGTATCAATGTCCTTCTGAGTGATCAAACGGTCATAACCTGTTCTCTTCCCCAGGTAAAAATGAACAACTGCTCTCTTGCCATTGCATACTGGTTTCATTTCATCTGAAAAAGAATTTCTCATCTGTGACACATAACTTCCCAACCTGTCACTCAAATTATCACCTGACAAAATGGGGATGGTCTCAGGCCATAGCATCATCACTGCAATAAAATGCAATGCTAAGCTGTCACTGAAAGGGTCCCGACAGTCAAGTGTTTCATTGACAAGTTTAAGAAGATCCATGTAGGACATTAAAAAACGAGATTCAGAGCTAATTTTACTGAGAACAATATTTGCATAGATGAAGTTGACCTTGTCCTTGACGTGCCTGTCATTTTGTGGTGAAGTGGTGTGAGACAAGATAAACTTGTAATGACTGATGACTTGTTCAATCTTTCCTGTTGTACTTCCTGGTGATTCATTACAATTTTCTTTGGAAAGAAATTCAAGCAGTCCACTGTAGGAATCAGCTTTGTTTTTTTCCAGCCATTGTCTTGTTTTCTCAATTTTGAGCATGGTGTTCAATGTCTTATTTCTCATCAGTTCCTTTGTGTCTGAACTGCAAAAGAGGCTAACATACTTTTGAAAGCACGTGAAGGTCTTCTCTCGTGTCCAGAACTCTCTGGTATCTTTTTGGGAGTAAAATAAGCTCAAGTTGACAAAATATTTGTCAAGAAAATCAAAGTGCTTCTTCATGTTGTCTTTGAGGTTATACAGAAGGTCTGGAAATTCCTTCAGAAAATGGTAATAGGATGCATTCTTTTGCCTTAATGGGTCTTTTGCCTCCACGTTTTGTAATTCTATTTTACCTGAGAGAACCTGACTCAGAATGTCATGACGAAGCTTGTCTAAAGAAAACACTGGGATTTTTTCCAGTATCTTTATCACCATAACGGCAACTTGAAGCTCACCAAGGTGACCAGCAGTGTTATAGGGGCTAAAGTCTTTTTTTGTTTGAGATCGACTTAAAACTTCCTTTCTAGCAATTTCTTGTGTTTCTCTGAAAGCCTTTATTGCAGACCTAGCCATTTGGAGATATTCTTTCAATTTGTCAGGTTTTATTTCATCCTTTTTGTCATTGCTTAAGGCATCTTGGAGCTCATGCTTAATTACTTGTGCAGAGGTATCACAAATGTAGGAGTTATTCCCCTGTAGATCTTTTGCCTTCTTTGCCCAAACTTTTGCCTCTCTAAAGTCTTTTTTCTTCAGATAGTGGTACCTGGAAAGGAGCTGGGATATTACCGCATCTTTTTTAAAGCGTTTGGCAGCATTAAGCAAAACATTCTCCTCGTACCCTACAGTCTCCTTCGCAATGGCTTGGATAAGTGGTGAAAATTGAGCATCTGCTGCAACACTCTCAGCTGAGTAATGTCTTCTCACCAACATAGTGTGAATGTCCTGCATGAGTTTTTCCTTTCCCTGAATGCAACTATAAAACACATCTGTTGTCAGTAGGAAGTCAGTGATCTGTGCTTGGGATACATTAAAAGTAGTTGTAAGTTCTTTTAAACAGTGTTCTGCCATACTTGAGTGGATCACTCTCATAGCCTGAAACTCCACACTAGACTCTGCTGTGCATCGTGTCACAAGTGTGGAAAACTTCCCGAATCCATCTTCAACCTTGCACGAAGTTGAGTCTGGCCTTGTTGGCAGACCAAGAAATTCTTCACATATAGAGACTGACATCTTTGCACTCTTGCAATAGCAATTCAAGAGTACTAGAACTGCAATTAGTTGAGCATTCTTATTTTTAAAGTTGAAGCCTTTCAGTGTATTTTTCACAACACCCTGTATGTACTCTGGAGAAAAATCTTTCTTCAGGATCATGAAACCATAGAATGTTTCAGCATTTTTTTGGTAAATCTTTTCAATTTCTTCTAGCTTTTTCTCAAACAATATTTGCTCCGTCTCAGATAGTTTGTTACCGATGAAAACTGTGTCATCAGTTGCTTCAGTCTGCTCCCATGAGTCAGCCCTCATACAGTTCAGAAGAATGACCTGGGGAGACTTGGCAGATACATTTTTTTTCCGACATTCCTTTTCAATGTGCTGCTGGAGATTACTTACAGCATCAGAGTCTTCAAAGTCATCTATCAAGAGCAGCACTGAAAGTCGGGGTTGCTGCTCCGTTGTTTCATAGGTCAACAAGTTAACTACCTGTTTTGCTACATCTTCATAATCAACATCTTTGTTTTTCAGTATTGCACAGCGGAATTTCTCTTTTAATGTCCACAAAACATGCATGGCCAGAGTAGTTCCTCCACAACCAGGAATATGGAATATGTTGAAGCGAACACAAGCTTGACTGAGGGAGCACATATCTGGAATAATAGTATCAATGATGTATTCAAACTTGTCTCGTTTGATAAATGGCATTGATCCTGCCTGCTCTGAGAAGTAAAAGTTCCACCAGGACACCTTTCCTCCCTTGTAAAAAGTTTCCTCCAGTTGCAGTTTGTCCTCATTGCCTCCCTCACATTGGTTTACACATAGAACATTCAGTGTATCCCAGCTGCCCTCTATTTTCTTTGTTAACAAAACCTTACCACCAACACCAGGCAAAAATCTGCTTGATTTGCGATTTTCTGACCACAGACTGAGGACAGTACCATTAATCTCTGCAAAACTGGGCTCATAAATGCATCTTCTGTGTATGTGTATGCTATATCGTGCTTCAGTGAGATCTTTCCAGTAATTAAATGCTCTTTCATGTTCACATATGCATAAGATTTGATCTATACCTCGCAGCTCCTGCAAAAACATACTGAAGGTCTCAAGGAGAGGATCATGCTTGTCAGTAACATCACTCAACAGAATGAATATAATAAGAAATCTTTTGTGAGGCAGCACATCCTTTCGGCAGAGGAATGACACAACATCGCGAATGGAGGAACCTTTCTCTGTTAACCAGTTATCCACATCAGAGGATGGTTCACCGTTTACTCTTCCATTACAGAAAACCCAGCTTGTGGCTCTGGTCAGCTTCAGCTTATTTACTATGTCCTCAACTGGCTCCGTGATTTTATACTGAATAGGCAAATGAACATTTGTGTTTCTCTCATCAAATAGCTTATTCAAGCCAGTCTCAGCAGATTCTGGATCAAAGTCCAAAACAGCTGTTAGTTTCATGTCCAGAAGAAATGCTAGAGATTCTCTTTGAACTGGATGCGATTTGTTAATGACTAATACATATTGCTCAAAGTGAGATTTGTCCAAAGACTGTGAGCCTCCTGTTAGCATCTCGCAGAGCTTAGAACCCTGCACACTACTTTTAACAACAGTGAGATGCTTTTCCTCAGCCTCCATCCTCAACTTAGACAGATGTGCCATACTTTCAACATGCTTGTTGTACTCTTCTAAGGATTTTGGGGAGGAAGTTTGGCAAAGAAGATTTCTGCTACTGCTGTTGTCTCTAATGTAAAACAGTTTACCACTATCCTTCTCATCAGTTGTGATTTTAGATCTTTTTGCTTTTCTTGAGTCTAAATTGTAGATGTGAAAGAAGCTGTCTTTACAAACCAAGTAGGATGGTTCAACATCTACTTCTATGACATATTTTCCTGAGAATGTCATATCTGCTTCAAGAACCTCAACAAACCTTGGTGGTTTAATACATTTTTTTGCCACATCAGTGTGCTTATGTTCAAACCGCACCTTAATCACTTCTGCTAGTTTCTTAGCAAATGTTTCTTTGTCTTCGACACTAGCACCTAAAATTTGTCCATGACTGAACTCTGGTAAATCACCAACTCCAAAATGAATTGTACCGTTAGTACGACTGTTCATGCAAGCACAAGCAAATCTAATGACTTCATCTGTGAACTTTTTGAGCTTTTCCTCTGTTGTCACATTTTGGAAATTAATAAATGCTTTGTACTCGTGACATGGTTCTATGAAATTTAGAGCACCTGTTTCTATTACATCAAGTATACTGTTTTCCTTGTATCTGTAGGCAGCATGGAATCGATTAAACGGATAGGGCTTACATGAAGTACAAGACAAGCTTCCTGAGTTCTTCAACTGGTGAGCCTTCAGTTCATCTCTATGGTGAATAATCAGTTTTGCTGGTCCCAGCTTAATGCCTATATCCTTAATCTCAGATGTCTCCAGTAATAGAAGACTTGGTCCATTAATGTCCTGCTCATACAGAATCTTTGCATTTTCATTATCCACATCCGTTAATGTGAGAATCCAGTCTCTCACGTGTTCTTTATCCCAATCCTTAATTTCTGCAGGAAGTTCAGTTGAATGTGATATTTCTCGTCTATTATTCTAAAAGACAGAAAGCAAAAATTGTTTTTCATCACACACATTCACAGCAGTAAAAAAAAATTATTATAAACCGTTATCTTGCTTATAAGCACAACTGCACAGATTTCATGAAGAATGTAGCAAAAACATGATCTTGAACTGCATTGTCTTTTATTCTTATCATTTCTGACTTTAAATAAAAGTAATGTTTAGGAACTAGTGCATTTTATAATTGAATTGTGGGTTGGCTCTTGCCACAAGTGATGAACTATAACTTTTACTTGTAATGGATACTGGGCTTATTTCATTCCCATACTCGAAAAATGCATCTTTATGCTTGTCTATCAGACACAAACATTCATCTAGTAGGCACTAGTGCGAGATTATCAGGCATTATAAATGTATAGTTCCATTTCACCCTCAACATCAGCGGTGGTGTTTAACACCTGTATACACTCTAATGTACACATGCACCATGCAGAGACCTTACCACAAAGTCAATAAGTGACAGTGACATAGTATTTGCAATAAATACTTTGTACCAAGTTACTACTTTAACTTTTCACTACTTGCCTTGGTACATGCCAGGCTGCAGACTCTGAATTATCCTGTGCAGAAATACAAACAGTTTTTTTTCTTCTGTTTTCTTTTGTTAACGCAGTGAGTATATGCCTTCCATTCTCACAGTGTTGGCTGTCATCTAGAACTGCTAATTGCTATCCTAGCTTACACTCCATGGTGTCCAAGATAGAGAGGCTGTTGGTATCCTCCCTTATACAAGGGGTTTTCAAGCCTCCCTCATAATGGGTGTATTCAGGAACCCCTTCCAAATTAAAAGAATTTCCAAGGACTCCCTTATAATCACAGCACAGATTTAATTTGTGAACAATCAGGCAAATATATACTGCCATGATCTTTCCACACATCCAGATGTACTTTTGGCAGTGTATTTTTACAGTGTTTCATATATTAACATGAATTCCTGGTTTTGTTAAAATTGTTAACTAATTATTTTAGTTCACAAGTTTTAGATGGACTGCTTTCATTTCAGTTGACCAGTTAGTCTAATAAACATCGCGAAACTCTCTCAGAGCTGGGGAAGAGACTGACTTCAGACATGGAAGTCATTAAAATCATTGATTTTGGAGCTGAAGCCACACAAAACAGCTTGTTGGCCTGTGTATATTCGAATCCTGCTATCTCAGAGCAAGCATGTAGCCCCAGTAACATGCCAGAGCAAATGGCACCACAGTGCTGTCAGCACTCACAGAGCTAGAATGCATGTTTTCCTCCTTCCACTCTCGCCTTGCTGAAACTTTGGCGCACCATGGTGCCATTCCATCCCCCCCCACCTCACACACACACACACACCTGTGTGAGTGTGGCAATCATTTCTAAACACCTTGCCAGATGGCCATAGGTTATTTTGCTGGTAACTTGGTGATCTCTTGTGGCAAGGAAATATCTAGCTGTTAAGACGAGTGAAATAGAATGCGAGTGACTGATGTGAGTGTGGTAGGTCCTAGTAACCCTCAGGGTTTCCCATCTTTCAAGGATTCTAATCTTTTGAGCAGATATTATCAATGTGCCTGCACTTGCAGGGGTTTTAAACCACTGCCATATAACTGTTTTTTGTTTTTGTTTTTTATATAATAATTGTTTATATGCTGAGAGACCCTGGTTCATTTGACCAGTAACATCATCAGCTTTGTGAAACTTTAAGAATATTCAAAGTTGTCCATCACCTGCATGATACTAGTAGACTTTATGCAACTTCCATACTGAAGCATGCTTTAATGTCTTTGCAGATACCTGCCCACATTTTTATATGGTCACATAAGGGAGTGGGAGTGTCATGTATTTGCATTGTACAGGACACTCCCACAGGGTTATACTGGTTTATTTCCAGGGATCTCCAAACTGAATCTCTGCTCATCCATGGTTAAACACTCATTTTGGCTGTCAATGATTCATAATTATTCATTTCCTTATTTGCAGTGTCTTTGTTTTCCTGACACAATACTATGCCAAAGAAATACTGTTCTCTTACTGGCAGTATACTGACTTGAAAATGGCTTCTGAGATTTACATGTACCTCTTCCACAGCCCTCGTTTCAGCCATCCCGGAAGTGTAGTGAACTTCCTCAAAACTAAGCAGAAATTAAATCAAGCATATAATTACTATATAATATTATCGCATACTGTTTAATATGATACAAGAAGAGAAGTTGAGATCTACTTACCCCTTTAAGAGAAAGATCTAATTGTCCTCATCATGATCTTGTTTCCATATATACAGTTTCCTCATATTTACTAAGGGCAGGAACAAAAATACAACAGCAAGAACAAGAGAATTCAGAGAATTTAGAGTATCCCTTTAGCATTTGATATTTTTTATAGTCCACATTCTGTTGAGGAACAGAAAAAAACCCCCGAAATAAACAACGATAAACAAGCAGAACAATGATATTAAAGATCTTTCAAACATTTTGATGTCTAGTTTGGGTTGGAACAAAAGGTATAACTATTCTTTTAGTTTCATTGTCAGACTTATAATAGCAAATGAAAGCATTTCAGAGAGTATAGTAGGGGGAAAAACATTCTTTACACTTACTGATGTGAAGAGCCCGATTAAAAAACAACAACAAAAAAAACTCATCTATATTAAAAATCTGCACTTCTTTCTCTGCTGACGGTAACGCAGAAGCAGCTGAAGCTGACTAAAAGCATTGCTGATATGGTTAAGGTATTTAGCTGGAGCTGTGGCAGTGCCTATGTAGAGACAATTCATGACGCGTTTGTGCAGGAAGCAGTGAATTATGTTTCGATTTCTAAAGAATAGTTGAGAGAATGAAAAAAACGAAAGTTGAAACTGACGTGAGGACCGAGACATGACGAAAACACCGGGTTATTAGTAATGTGTTGGTCGCGAGCAAGTCTTTATTAACACAAACACCTACTGTTATTTATTTCATTAATAATTTTAAATTTGTGAGAGTTTTCATTTCGAATATTGTAGACTTCTTGAAGAGATGTGTGTTCAGTCACATAACTGTGATTTTCTAGGCTAAATATGCGACCGTTCTCATAAGGCACAATACTTTTTTATTTTGTTATTATTATTTTTTTTTAGAAATGCAATTGTGTGATTTGGCCACAAGAGAGCTCCGTTGTCCACTTTAGTTAAGCTGTTTAGAGTAAACTATATCTGATCGTTATCCGTTCCAACAAAGGTCAAAATAAATTGAAGGTTTCATATATATTATATATATATATATATATATATATATATATATAGTTTTTAGCTTTTATCTTTGTCTTAACACCACCTCCATCATAGCAAATTTGTCCATCACAGCAGGATAATGCATCCTGACAGCTGTAAACGTTACTGTCAGATACTGTACTTTACGTTCATGTTTCTATGCTTATATACTTCTGTGTTAGTACAGAGCTTCTCAACCTCTTGTAACTAAAGCCCCCCCAAGCCTCCTGTATAATGTGTCACCCCATCCCCCCCCATATTGGAAGAGACCAGGTATAATGATGATCTATTCTATATAAAATCTATCTATATATAACCTAATCTATAATCTGTTTTGATAGATAGATTTATAAAACTATATAACGGACAGGTATGGAAACAAAAATGATTCTGAACACTATAACTACTTTGAACAAGAGAACTAGGCTGTAATAACGTGTACTATTTTACATGTAAAACATTCGTATACGAATTATGTAAATTAGGACGAAGGGCGTGTCTCGTTATCCATGACATTGTTAAATCTCCAGCTCTCAGCCTCTCACTGAACAGAGCAGACGCAGAGAGAGGTGAGAGTGCAACGGGAAAGCAAGACCTCGCGCTTGCAGGACAGTACTAGCGACATTTGGAAGGTTGCTAAGGTTTGTCCAAAAAGTCGCTAGATTTGTCATTAGGCACTTTTTTTTTATGGCAAAAACATCACTAAAGGGGTCTGAAAAGTCACTAAGTTGGCAACACTGGTCTAGATAAAAGGCAGGCTAAGCTCCGCCTCTCCCCAGCAAAAAGAAAATACAGGGGGCGAGGGAACGCGGGGTTTTTCATTTATGCACATTCTATTTGAAAAGCAATAAAATACACAGAGTACCCAAATGATGCCCTGTCTGTGTTTTTTTTTTTTTTTTCTTGAAAACAATTTGCACCTCCTTGCTGATCTCTCTGCACCCCCTGGGTTGAGAACCACTGTGTTAGTAGATCAGGTCAACATTGCTAGTTAATTAATCCATTGGGTAAGTTAGTTAACTTGAGCTACGTTTAGCTGCAGTGATGAGTTGGTATAGTGTGTAGTGTTATTGCCTGAATTTCTAAGGGTTGCTGGTTCAGTTCTCAGCTTTGGTTACTTTTGTAGAGTTTCACAGTTCCTCCTTGGCATGTGTGGGTGGTTTTCCTAAAGGTTCTCCATTTTTTTCCCACCTCTAATGGTCTGATTTGGAGGACAAGTCCCTCTGACCTGGACACATTTGTTGCTGACGATGATGAATGAATTAAGCATTTCAGTTCCCCATTACAGTGTTCAGTGTTCATATATATATAACCTTTTAATCTTTTGTTCAAAAAATTCACAAAAATACTCTGCTCTCATGGATATCAAACAATCACAAACACAACACAGGTTTAAATAAAAAAATAACTTTGTTAAATATAGGTGTGCAACAATTATTGTGCTACCTCCTTTTGCCAAGATAACAGCTCTATACATTGCTTTTTGTTGCCCCGTCGCAACTTTTTTGAGACTTGTTGTGACCATCAAATTCAAAATTACCTTGTTTGTTTCTTAAAATGGTACATTTCCTCAGTTTAAACATTTGCTATGTTTTCTATATTCTATTGTGAATAACATGGGTTTATGAGATTTGCAAATCATTGCATTCTGTTTTTGTGTGTGTGTGTGTATTTGTTTTTTTGTTTTTTGGAATTGGGGTTGTACCTTCAGTTTCTTTGGAACTTTGTTGGGATGGAAAACTATTAGATTTAATTTACTCTAAACAGCAAAGTGGACAACGGACCTCTCTTATGGCCAAATCGCACAATTGCATTTCTAAAAAAAAAAACAACAACAAAAAATGCACTATTGTGTCCAGACCAGAAAGGAGGAGCTGCTTACAGTGATGCTTGAAAGTTTCTGAACCCTTTATCTCTGCATAAATATGACCTAAAATATCATCAGATATTTCACACAAGTACTAAAAGTAGACTGCTAGAACCCAATTAAACAAATTAGACAAAAAATATTGTACTTGGTCATTTATTTATTGAGAAAAATGATCCAATATTACACATCTGTGAGTGGCAAAAGTATGCGAACCGCTACGATTATCATTTAATTAGAAGGTGAAATTAGAGTCAGGTGTTTTCAAATCAATGAGATGACAATCGGGTGTGAGTGAGCACCCTTTTTTATTTAAAGAACAGGAATCTATCAAAGTCTGATCTTCACAAAACGTTTGTGGAAGTGCATCATGACACAAACAAAGGAGATTTCTGAGGACCTCAGAAAAAGAGTTGTTAAAGAACATCAGGATGTAAAACATTACAAGACCATCTCTAAAGAGTTTGGACTCCATAGTCAGACAGATTGTGTACAAATGGAGGAAATTCCTGACCATTTTTACCCTTCCCAGGAGTGGTCGACCAACAAAGATCACTCCAAGAGCAAGACGTGTAATAGTCCAAAAGGTCACAAAGGAACCCAGGGTAACTTCTAAGCAACTAAATGCCTCTCTCACATTGGCTAATCTTGTTCATGAGTCCACTGAACGACAATGGTGTGCATGGCAGGGCGGCAAGGAGAAAGCTACTGTTCTCCAAAAAAACAATGTTGCCTGTCTGCAGTTTGTTAAAGATCACGTGGACAAGCCAGAAGTGTACTGGAAAATGTTTTGGGGATGGATGAGACCAAAATAGAACTTTTTGGTTTAAAAAACAAAAAAGTGTTATGTTTGGACAAAGGAAAACACTGCATTCCAGCATAAAAACCTTATCCCATCTGTGAAACATGAACTGAATCTCAAGAGAAAGTGGGTCATGCAGCAAGACAACAACCCTAAGCAAACAAGTTATTCTGTGGAAGAACCTGAATCAAGCAGTTCATGTGAGGAAACCCACCAACATCCCAGAGTTGAAGCTGTTCTGTACTGAGGAATTGGCTAAAATTCCTCCAAGCCGATGTGCAGGACTGATCAACAGTTACCACAAACGTTTAGTTGCAGTTAGTACTGCATAAGGAGTCACACCAGATACTGATAGTACAAAGTTCACATACTTTTGACACTCACAGATATGTAATATTGGATCATTTTCCTCAATAAAAAAATGACCAAAAATAATATTTTTCTTACTTGTTTAATAGGGTTCTCTTTATCTACTTTTAGGACTTAGGGTTAGGGTTATGTTGTTTTAGATCATATGTGTAAAGAAATATACAGAATATACAATATTCTAAAGCACCACTGTATTTGCTTAAAAAAAGTAAAATGCCATTCAAATAATACTTTAATGATTATGTAAATAATTGATAGGTGAAATTGTTTGATATATTAACCTCATTGCTACAGATGAACTAAAAGAAAATATGCATGGATTGGACTCACACAGGCAGAGTTACATCCTGACAACAGCACTGGAACATACATATCCATGTAACTTGGCATAAACCTTCTCTGGATTCAGAGATGCCACTGACCAGCATGCAAACCCAGCTTCTAAAGATGGATGGCAACAATACAATGAGCGATATTGGCACATTTAATAATAGTTACTTTTTTGGACAAAAAAAAAGAGAAACTTACTTGCATTGTCTTTGTAATCTGTCATATATGTCATATATGAACAATGCCATTGGTGGCTCATTAGCAGGTTTTTTTTTTTTTTTAAATGTGATATACTGTATCTACTTGCTTCATAATGAATACAAGCTGGACTATAATGTGCTATAATTTGAATATGAATTAGAACTATGGCAACAATTAGTTGTCAAACAATGTTGTGGCTCTTCTAGATCCAAAAAGAAGACACCATTGTGCATGCTTAGCCCTCCTATTATGTTGAGGAAAAAAGTTACATCCATTAAGTTATGGGTCAAAATGACTTCCACAGTTTAAATACACACAAAAACAGCAAGGAAGAGCTTAAAACAGTAAACGTTTATTACGGCCTGTCCGAGACAAGTCATAATAATAAATATTTGCATATAAGTTCATGACCCTAAATGAGGAAAGTCAAAAAAATTAAAAGAGAAAAAGAAAGATTAAAAAGTATTTCAGACATCTCAAATGTGGAAATGCGTCAAATTGACCCATAACATAATAGGAGGGTTAAGACGATTAAGAGTGTATAACAACTGCATATCTCTAATGTCCTAAATTAAGTAAAATGTAAACTTTAGGCCAATCATAAAATAGTTTGGTGTCATAACATGCATAATTATCATTTCTAAACCAAAAATACAGAGCAAAATGTTTTATTTTAAATCAGTAAAGTTACAGTGGTGAAGATAGCAAACAGCAGGATCAAAAAGCACAATGTAAATCTGCAAGCTACAATGTGACCCAAGTCTTTAAACAGCAACGACTGATCTCAGAACTGTTTTATAAACAAATGTGTTGATGACCTTTAAAATATAATCTTAATAAAAAAATACACACTCCTAGCACACAAATGATATAGTGTTAATTTGATTTAGAATGCAATTGCTAACACTAATAACCACAGTAAGTTTAAAAAAAAAAAAAAAAAGGTACAGAGTTGTTTCTTTTAAAGATTTTCCTCACAGGCCACAATGACAATTGTAACAGAATGGAAGAGAGGAAAACAAAACACAAACGAATCAAAAAGTAAAAATCAGCCATATGTTACAGTACTCCTCCTCAGGTCACATATGTAACCTTTCAGAAGACAATAAGAAACAAACTGCACAGTTGACCTGAGCTCTGTAAAAAGACAAAGCATTTCTCAGCTTTGAACTGTGAATTATGTGGGCTGCACATGGGGCATCGTTTAATGCGTCATTTTTCAGCACACCAGTCCTGGAAGACAAAGATTAAGACAATTAAGACAAATGTCAATAATTTCCTTTTAATGTTACAAATTTTATGCAGTACTACTGAGATCATTTCAAAATTGATATATATAAAATCTCTTCATGTGGGGTCCCTCAGGGCTCCATTCTTGGGCCTATCATGTTCACCTTATACATGCTTCCCTTAGGGTCAATTTTTAGGAAATATGGCATCTTGTTTCATTGTTTTGCAGATGATATACAACTCTGTCTGCCTTTGAAAAGAAAAAATGCTAACTCCATAACACCAATGTTAGACTGTCTTGAGGATATTAAAGCCTGGATAGCCTTTTTTTTTTTTTTTTTTTTTTTTTTTTTTAAAGTTTAATGAAGAGAAAATAGAAGTCGTGATATTTGGACCCGGGGGTGTCCGTTATCTGGATTTGGGTTTCATAAAACCATATGTGAAGCCCACAGTAAAAAAACAAAAAACGGGGTGTTGTTATGGACATTGACTTTAAAATGGATAAGCAGATTTGAGGCAATTATCCTCAAAGTTGAGGCAATTATCCAACGTCAAGCCTTTTCTGTCTTTGAACAATTTTGAAAGGGTTATACATGTTGTTTTTATTACGACTCGCCTTGTCTACTGCAATGGGCTTTATGTAGGTTGTACCCAAGCTTCCCTAACATGTTTTCAGATGGTACAGAATGCTGCTGTTCGTCTGTTAGCAGGAACCCGCAAGCGAGAACATATTACACCAGTATTGGCCTCCCTTCACTGGCTTCCTGTTCATTTTAGAATTTATTTTAAGATTTTCGTTTTAGCACTTAAATCGTTAAATGGACTCGCACTAAGATATCTGTCTGACTTAATACAACCACATGCTCCATCTAGAGCACTTAGGTCCTCTGAGCAGTTACTTTTGGTCATCCCTCGAGCAAGGCTGAAGAGCAGGGGTGACCGTGCTTTTGCAGTTGCAGCCCCAAAACTTTGGAATAATTTGCCTTTAGATGTTAGGCAGGCCCAGACACATTCTGCTTTTAAATCTAGTCTTAAAACTCATTTTTACTCCTTGGCGTTATGAGCTCACAGTATGAGAGCTCTTTTTATGATTTTGTTCTTGTTTTATGTTTTGTTGTATGTGTTTACTGTTTTATTCTGATTATGTTTGTACAGCACTTTAGTAAACACTTGTTGTTTTTAAAAGTGCTTTATAAATAAACTTTGACTTCTTCACCTTTAAATATCTGTTCTTCACTGGTCATTCCTGACAAAAAAAAAAAGCAAACACATTATGGTACATCAGTATTCATGAGTTACAAACACGGTAAAGAGTGCAATTAGGCCAAATTTCTGAGGGTTACATCTCATATGGTATTTAAAAGATTCAGTTTCAGAATTGGACATGTTCCTCTATTTGGTTATCCACAATTATATGTAAAAAAAATTAATAAACTTGGGTTCCACATTGGGTAAAATTTACTTTTCAAACATCTCAACTATCTGAGTGTTTTGGAAAAAAAAAATTTAAACCTGAAATGCTCCTGTAGCTGTGATCTTGGGTCACTTCAGTACAACATGGTACCCCTCATTACTTTCATCCATCATCACTGACAAACAGATACAGTCATCATTAACCACCAACCAGGAGACAATAGTCAATTCTATTTATTTATCATGTTAATTATACCTAGAATTACCTAGAACTGTATTTCTATCAGGTATTGTTTAACATGTACTTGTATGGAAACTCTAACTTCACTGTTGAATTACTGTAGTAGTTATGTGTGGTGATTTATATGACAAAAAGGCTGAATTAAGACCTTTTAGAGCACTTATTATGAATCTTGTTTCTTCTGTGAAATTCTTCACCATCTGAAAAAGAGGAATACAAGTAAATCATATGACAGGATAAGAACAAAACATGGTAAATTTAAGAGGCCCCAATTCATTTCAGGTATATGATCTAGTGATTACTGCTAACTAGTAAACCTGGTGTAAAACCCTCAAAAGTCACATCTCTCGTGTGTTATTCCTTACATTGTTTTTTGCCCTGTTGTGTTTTATTCCTTACTTGTCACATCATTCTTTGTTTCAGGTTATCAGCTTAAGGTGGAATGTCCTGACTGGTCTAGTCCATTGGGACATGAACTCTTTGCCACCTCACCTCATCTGAAACCAGGACGTATATCCCCATTGGCCCTTGTCTGTAAACATGGCAGATTTGCTGTACTGGAACACTGTATAGACCCGCTATCTTCTCTGTGAGCTCAAAAAGAGTTAAGTGCTCCAAGGACAAGGCATGGTACACTTTGGAAAAATAAGAACAGTATAGAATATAGCAAAGAGAAATCATATAAGATTTTGAAGCTAATGCAGTCCAGTCCATTTTTAACACTTGTTATATTTAATGATTCTATTTTTTTTTTTTTACCATCATCATTGCATGGCTTGCTGTTTGGCTGATTTTTGTTCTTCTGTAGGGAAACATACAGTGTGAGGCGTGGCTGAATACACCTGCAGCATATTAAAGTAGTAATGTTACAGGCTTAGTCAAACGCATGTTTGGACATAATTTATTATACGGAACTTGCCCTTTAACAGACTCACCTCCCTTTAATGGCATTAAACAGGCGGATCCCGTCAGCAGGACCGCAGATCTGAACAAAGTCATTTCTGCTCATCTTAAACAAATCAGCACCTACAATAGACATACAGTGTAAAATATATGTTCTCCATATGGGTCTTTGAAACTCCGATGGCACATACAACTGAAAAGACTACCGAATCCTACCTGAGAATTTGGAGAAAAGCCTACAGAAAGATGAGAACCTGTTCTGGCAGAGCCACTCCTGTGCTTCCTGATGGGAGAGTGATGGCACAAGCTGCTACATTGCAAAAAGAAGAAGAGTCCCAGTAATTAGGGTAGCACCCACTGTCTCCAAACACATGCCTAAAAAGATAAAACAGCAGTACATTAACATTATGACCAGTTTATCATACTTACAGCAGAGCAGCTGGGCAGGAGTAGCTCCCTCCACTGGTTCGGAGAGCAGTCTCTATCATCTCTATCAATGCGAAAGGGCTTAGCTTAGTTGCTTATCAGAATCCAGTTGAAAAAGTCAGTATACAGTAAGTGAACAGATTTTCAATCACAAAGCCTAACTTGCGTATTGTAAATCCACTGCTAAAGCTAATTTATTTATCAAATTTATGTTATTTAGTTTTTTTCCCCTCAATCCATATATTACCCCAGACAGAGCTTAAGTATTAGAGGTTATCATAATTTCTTAAGTAATCAGTTGATGATGATGATGATTAGGTGCAATCAATTTTTTTGCAAGACAATTTTCCTCAGCTTGTGAGAAAAAAACACCTTGCAGGAGCTGCCACATCCCTGACTGTAGCTTTATAAACTGTGTAAGTGCTACTTTAAATTCCCCATAATTCCCAAATACAAACCAACAGAGTTTAAATGTTTAAATGTAAACAAACTTTAAAAGCCTGGCAGAAGTAAGGAATCAGTGATGCTTTCTTTCATTTTCCATAAGACATTGGCTAATGGTGGGGAAGACTTACCCATCTGTGAAATTGTGAGAAGTAGAGATGTGGCAAATGGGAGACAGAGTGCTGCTCACACTATTGATGGATGTTCCATCTGGCCAGGGAGAACACTGGAGAAAAGGAAGAATTTTGTTTGCTTGTCTCCTTCACAGATCTGAGCAACCCTTAAATATATTCTATTTGTTGTTCACATATCTATGTATCTACTCTTGTGTGACAGATAACTATAGTTACTTTTACTGGAACAACTGAGAGAGAGAGAGAGAGAGAGAGAGAGACAGACAGACAGACAGACACATTGTTTTGGCCATGTTAACCTATTAAAGACATAAATAATGATTGATATAATATATTATTATGGTCGTATTATTAGTCTCAGGCGTAGTCCAAAAAAAGAAAAAAGCGTGGCTCATGGTCCCTATCCAGAACTTTCACACTATCTGTCCCTCAGTGGTGAACTTCCTACCTCAATCCAGACAGCAGAATCTGTCATTTTTTTCAAAAAACAGCTAAAGACCCACCTCTTCCATGAACACTTAACTAACCCCCAAACTGCCAACCCCCACATTATTAAAAAATTATAATAATTAAACTTACTCTGACTCTTACACCTCTACTCTGTGAACTTTGCTTCTCTGGAACCCAATTATAAATTTAGCATGGTAGCACTACTTGTATTGTTCTCCACTTGATGTATTGCTTTGTTTGTATTTCCTCATTTATAAGTCGCTTTGGATAAAAGCGTCTGCTAAATGAATAAATGTAAATGTAAGAAGCGAAGTTGTCACAATGGTGCTGATGTCCTTATTGCTATTGTTATTCATGCATCTTTGGTCCCATTCCTACAATCAAACATTGGCACTATACATTGAAAATTTCAAAGTCAAAATCCAGCTATATATCTTACCTCAGTAAGTACAGTAGTTTCAAATGATGGTTGATATTTTTCTCTTTCTTGAAGACTCTTTTTCTCAATTTTCTCTCTGTCCGTCTTCAACCTGCGATATGCTCCTTTTGGCTGGACAACATTGAAAGGGTTGAGTTAATAAAACAGCAAAAAATGAACAAGTCTTCATACTTTGCTTAAGGCATTTGAGGAAACCCTGTTCATTTAGTAATATGAAGCTGATGTAACATAACACAAACAGCTTCTTTTTTTACCTTAAAGACTTTGATTTGGCAGCTGGAAGAGTGCACATGCTCCAGGTATTCTCCATGCTCATTCTGTATGAAAGTATCTACCTGAATCCGGAAGGGAACTCCCTTCTCTCCGCCATGTTTCCTGGGTGTAAACTCAGTGCTAATACAGTTTACCTAGAATCAAAATATGAACAATATAATCCAGCCTTAAAGGCAGAGGTAAAAATTTTAAGTAAAATATCCTTCAGATTTAAGTCTTTATTAAAGGAACCTACTTGAATAAATATTGAAGCATTTTTGATGGGATCCCAGAGGAACTCAAAAGTGTTGAGCTGCAGTGGATTAGCTTGAGGCTCTATTATCCCCACAGAGAGGGTAGTATCTGAATAAAAGCAGCATACCAGGTTTTTGTACAACACACATCATTAGACTGACGTGAGCATTTTTATACTCGAGTAAAGGGGAACAGGATTGTGATATCATATTCATTTACTGCTTCAAAAGCAGCCATTCAGAGTCCTAGTCCTTGAGATGTAAAACTATTTATTATTATACTATCCAATGAAAATGTTCCCACCTCTACAACTTTCTAAATGTTTTTATCAGTAGTGCAGCCTGGGAAGACATTGTTTCTTATGCAGCAGATGCCTACAGGAGACTTACCAAGATCCAGAATTCTGTCTCCTGGCCGGTTCCAGCTCCATCCCTCCAGCTGCTGGTACTCGCTGTATTGCAGGCGCCGATCATGAAACACCACACGGACAGTGCTCTGGAAAGAGAAAAAACTAGCTTTAGGTTAGGTTTTGGCATAAACCTTGTAGAAATTTCTCCAAATACATCACTGCTGAATATGTTTATGATAAGCTACAGAAGGTAAAACTTTATTGTCTAGATAAAAACACAAATCACCAAATGAATAACCCGTAAAAATATTTACATTTGAATGCATGCTTGATTGGTATAAAGCTTTGAAAGAGGCAAACAACTATTCCTTTTATACAATGCCACCTGTTGAATTCCTGTGTTGGTAAACTGGCAAACTAAACATGGATAAAAAGACAGGCCTAAAATGGGATTGTCACTGGGGCTCAATTCATAAAGGTACGAAGAGTAATAGATTTAACCTGTGTGGTTTTATATATATAATGCCTGTCTGAAAAATTATCTTCTGTAGCAAAGAATTTGTAGTAAGTATTGTAATTGCATGTTTAACATGAACTGGGTTCTAGATGAAAGCAGTTGAAAGCAGACGAAGCAAGATCTTCAACCCACTAATTGCAAAGGAGGTTGAGCAGTCACCTGACCAGGAGATACAAACAGATAAAGAAACTAGGTCACATCAGGGCACAAGTGAAAAACACACAATGGGCTCCCTTTAACTTACCTTAACCCACTTGCTGCTTACATGTGTACACTCCAACAGTTTTCGGTTAAGCATACGGATTTCATAGGACTGACCTACATTAAAATAAAGTCAATTTCACCATTAAACCCTGAACCTAAACATTTTTCACAAAATAGGTCAAGATAATCTGAACAGACATATGTACCGCCACTTCCTTTGAAACATTTTCACTCATACTGAGTGACTAAATTATCTTTTTTGCATTATGCAAAACATTATTAAATAGTTGCACTGTATTTAATCTTTGTTGCATTCAAAATGGTTTGTACGAAATATAATCTACAGACTGCCCAGTTAGACAATACACACAATACACCCAATGTATTTATAGGGATATAAGTAAATGTAAAATTTAAAGTAGGTACACTATAAACTACTTAGTACAGTATGTCTTCATAATATTTTAACTGTTTAAATAATTGTTTTGTCTAAATATCATTAGCATAGTCATATCAGACTTATGTTCCCACCAGTTATACACGTCCCTATTAGTATTCTTAAGAACTACTAATCAATACTGTATTATTTCTCTGCATGTGGCAATCTAGAGAATCCATTCCAACATAGCACATCCCAAATATTTTGTTCCTCTTATACCACAGCAAGTTTCCAATGATTACAGTTTTAATTAATTAAAGATCGACGTGCCATATGAGACATGGGACCCGCTGAGAAACCTGAAAGAGCTCTGGTTATAGAAGACTTCCATATGGCACGTGAAATCAGCTAGGCCTTTAGGGGCACCAGCAGCACTAGTTGGCTGTATACTGGGAGCCAGGGTGCCAGACAGGCTGGTAATCTTGGGGTCATAGGCAAGCATAGGTTTTCAAAGGAGTTTTTCACATAGGAGCTAATGATATAAGCCTTCATCAGTCAGAGGTTGCTAAGAGTTACATTGTAGAGGTGTGCAAATTAGAGATGATGTCTGGTGCAGTAGTATGCTCTGGCCCCAGCGTGGCGATGTAGCTTACAGCAGGTTGTGATCGCTGATCTGCTGGATATCCAGGTTGTGCTCGAAAACCTGGGCTTTATAGATAATTGGAGTAGTTTTGAGAGCAAGGCTGGCCTTTTAGGACGGGACAGTATCAATCCCACTCAGGAAGGTGCTGTTCCCATTTCTTGCAGCAGAGCTCAAAGTCTCAGAATAGGAATAGTTAATCTGTGACAATCCAGAGCCAAGGCCAAAGCACAGACAAGCAGGCTAAACCGACCATATCCTAGCTGCACTGAGTGGTCACTCAGGTTCCACCATATTGAGACTATATCTGTTCCCTGAGCTACACAAAAACATAGAAATACTTAGAAAGATTGTTTTAGTAATGTAATTAACATAAAATTAGTTCATACTGAATGCACAACCAGCACCTTTGATCTGAAGCTAGGACTGTTAAATATTAGATCTCTTACGTCTAAATCACTTACTGTTAATGAAAGCATTAATGATCAGGAGTTTAATGTATGGTTTAATGTATGGTAATGTAACAGAAATATGGATTAAACCAAATGAGTATGTAGCATTAAATAAAGCTAGTCCTCCCAGTTATATACATCAGCCCCATCTAACTGGCAGAGGATGAGGTGGCACAGTTATTTATAATGATAATCTATAATATATGATAATGATAATCACAAAAAAAAACCCTACACATAAATTCAGTGTGTCTGAAGTTCTTTATACTAGTATAACATATGTAGCCACAAAAAAATAAGTCTACCCAGTCGATTCCACTAATTATTTACAGACCCCCAGGGCCATATTCTGAATTTCTTTGTGAATTTGCGGATTTGATCTCAAACCTGGTTGTTTCTCTAGACAAAGCATTCATTGTTGGAGACTTTACTATTCATTTTGATAATCCAGAAGACCCTCTGAGAACAGTAGTTGTGTCCATTCTAGATTCAGTAGGGGTTAATCAGAACATAATAGGACCCACTCATAATGATGGTCACACTTTTGATCTAATACTAACATTCGGATTAAATATAGAAAATATAGTCACATTTCTACACATCTCAAAACATTCTCTCATGTTACCAAGAAACTGGAAAACACTGGAAAGTCCTCTGTCCAACAATGAAAGTAAGTTTAAATAATGGAAAACTAATACTACTGCAAAGCACTGACACCGGAGACTCATTCCATGAATGTTAATTAAATGTCTCCTTACAGAAAACTTCACCAAATCAATGATTATCAATATATTTTTTTTTGTCTGTGAATAAGCAGTTACTATAGAAACCATAATCCATTAGAATTAGTGCATTAATATAAACCTGTCGTTTGCAATGCAGCTGGAACTACTTTATAGAAAATTCATCTTTTGGCCAATCAGAATTGAGAATTCGACAGCACTGCAGTATTAAAGGTAAAACCTTCTTCCCACTTACTCTAAATATTTATATGTTGGATTTATTCAAGTGCAGCATTAGTGTGAAGTAAGCACGTCCACTTTTAATACTCATAATGAACTAATTCAATTCAAAAGGGTTTGTTTGGTTTTTTCATCTGAAAGCTGTGTCTGAGGAAAAGTGCCTACCCTGGTTGAGGTAGGTGAGAGTTTCTTCATGCAGTTTGACAGCTGGAGAAGTGGCCGCACACAAGATATATTGAAAGGGGGGCGGTTTGGCCTCAGATCCGGCTGAGTGTCGCTCCTGCTTGGCCTTCAGCAGTGTAGCTACTGTTTCTCTAAGAGATATTTCTTAATGTATACATTTATTCATTTCAGTACAGAGGGTGTTTCTGCACAAACATTTAATTACTCTTAGAAAAGCTGAGCTGTAGACATTACATGAAGTTTGTGAGAAACTAAGCAGATCAGAATGAAGATTTAAAAAAAAAAAAAAAGACTTATGACTTATGGCGGTATAACCATATGCTATTCACATGCAGGACACATGATTCACATGATTGAAGACACATTCAACAAATAATAAAGCATAACTGTACAACATTCTGATACTTCCACATGGACCTTGTTTAACTTGCAGCAGCTTATGAAAGAGCAACACTATGTTGACAAATGTATGTGGACACCTGACCAGTCCTACTCTTTGCTGCTATAACAGCCTCCACTTTTCTGGCTTCCACTTTTGTTTACATTACACTGCTGCCACATGATTGGCTGATTAGATAACTGCATGAACGTGTAGGGGGGCACGTGGCTTAGTTTGCATTTAGTTTGGGTTAGCATGTTTGTCTCGCACCTCCAGTGTTGGGGGTTCGATTCCCGCCTCTGCCCTGTGTGTGCGGAGTTTGCATGTTCTCCCTGTGCTCCGGGAGTTTCCTTTCCCAGTCCAAAGACATGCGTTGTAGGCTGATTGGCGTCTCTAAATTGTCTGTAGTGTGAGAACGTGTGTGTGTGTGTGTGTGTGTGTGTGAGAGATTGTGCCCTGCGATGGGTCGGTACCCCGTCCAGGGTGTCCTCTGCCTTGTGCCCGAGTTCCCTGTGATAGTCTCCAGGCTCCCCATGAACCTGTGTAGGATAAGCGGTACAGAAAATGGATAGATGTGTAGGTGTACAGATGTTCCTAATAAAGAGGATGGTGTGTGTGTGTGTGTGTGTGTATCTCTCTCTCTAATCATATTTATAATCTAATGTGTGTGTGTGTATATATGTATATATATACACACACACACACACATTATTTATATATATATATATATATATATATACACACACACACATACACACATTATCTTACTAATGGACATATGCCTTAATGAAAATGTCTTAGAGCCCATGAGACATTCAATACATTCAGTTCACTCCGGCTTATTAACTGACTCTATTTCCAGAAATGTTCTGAGAACAGTTCTTGTTTTTTTCCCGTTTGGTTTTCCAGGGAAGTTTACTTTACGGAAATATAACTTTTGGGGTAACACGTGATCCTGACAACGTTCTGAACCATCCTTTATACAAAGCTGTTACTATACTAATACTGCACTCTCTTTTCATAGGGTGTTTCTCACGAATCTGTAGTATAGTACCATCATACTGCGCCCTTAATTACTATTAAATATGCATATATATATAATATTTTCTCCCCGCTTTTACTTAGTAGCAGTAGTATACTATATATTCTTAGCAAGTCTTATAAGCATCTATATCAAAATAAAATATAGTCATGTGGGTCTACCTTTTGACTGGTACTGTTTCTAAAAAAAACAAAAGCACAAACACAAGAGATCTCATTTATAACTAATGTCCGTTTTGCTTCAGTTGTTTATTTTAATTATACTGAAATAAATGCAGTTATCTGAACATAATCGTGCTTTCACATGCTGTTTGACCAGAACATCTAGATCCAAAAACACGATTCGATCCGTGAAACGACTCCCCCGTATCTGTATTTATTCAGTATGGATAAAATACACGTTTCTCAGGCGAATCGAGCTTAAAGACGTTACCTGATATAGCATTCTGAATTCAGCGCTTTCAGGAATGCTAAAGAGGAAATCTGAGAAAGCTTTAAGCTCGTCTGAAGTAAAAGGTGCATACACTGACCCACACTTACCTTACACAACCAGACTGCGCTTTGTGGTGGAACATGTCGGACTGGGAGTACTACAAAAATATTCTCAGAAGAAGAGAGGGGGAGAAATCTGAAAGACTACACTACACGAAGCTGCTCGAGCGAGATTACGCTCGTGACGTCCATCTCATAGCACAGCAGGCGACCTTTGAAAGAGGCGCAGAGTCACAGAGAGGAGCATGCAGGACACAACCACGTACTGCCATACTGCAGAGTAACACAGCACTGGGCAGTTCACCACACACACACACACACACACACACACCCCCCCCTGACAATTCTTGTGAGGACCTTCCTCCATCCATTTTCTGTACCGCATATCCTACACAGGTTCGCAGAAAGCTTGACTCGTGGCACAAGGCAGGGGACACCGTGCATGGGGTCACACACACACACACACTAGCTAGACAATTTAGAAATGCCAATCAGCCTACAACGCTTGTGTTTGGACTGCAGGAGGAAACCGGAGTACCTGGAGGAATCCCCCAAAGCACAAGGAGAACATGCAAACTCCGCACACACAGGACAGAGGTGGGAATCGAACCCCCCACAACCCTGGAGGTGTGAGGCGAACATACTGTGAGGACCTTCCATTGATATAATTATTAAGGCAGTTAATTAATGGTATGCTACACCTAAAGCTACCTAAAGTAAGAAACCTTTTTTTTGTAAAATGGTAGCAGTTTTACTTATAAGGAGCAGCGAAAACTGTCATTCACCACACACACACACACACACACACACACACACACACACACACACACACACACAATTACTGTCAGGGTGTCAGGTTTATTTTAGGGCAAACAGGTTCAGGTTGCAAATCTATCACACATGGCCCTTTAAAAAAAACCAAAAACAAAACAAAACACAACTGTACAGTCATAACAGTAAAAGAAAATTAAAATGTATAAATATGGATATTAGTGTTACATGACAAAAACAAAGTTAGAACACGTGCAGAAAACTATTTGCTGGAATACTTTTTGTGACCCCACATTTCCACAGATTATTGAGACCCAGTCATCAACTAATACTTAAGTTTCCCTTCAAAGTTGGCTCGGTTTTATATTGGACCTCATTCAGACAATATGAAAGAATCTTCCATGTCAGGCCATCATTGGCCCTATTTTTTTTTTTTAAAAAAAGAAGCTGGATATTACCAAGACAGGCACACACAGTGTACCTTCGCAAAAACCCCAATATGTAGTAGAACTAAGATGCTTTCACCCACTGTTTACAATGAATTTGTTTATGGGGAGACAGACATGATATTTTGGTCACCTCATTAAGCCCTATTTAAGTTTTGTACTTGGATGCCTCCTGGCTGGGGGTAAAGCATTAATACTGTATTTACAGGCTGACCACAGGACTGAGGAGGCAAGGTTCTAAAAACTGTAACAAGGCCAATCACTGCAGCGCAAGATGGGTGTGTTCCAAAAACATGCAGGCTAACGTGCAAAACCCCCATTATTTTTCGCTTTTTTTTTTGTTTATAACAACATATGTACAAAAAGCATCTGAAAGCAAATGCTACAGAAGCAATTGGTAAAAGGTTCAGCCATTAGACAATGCATCTATTATTCATTTATGCCAATTTAGAGGGATTTCATATAGTCTATAGACATGCCCTGTATCTATAGCACATTTCACATTTAAATCAGAGTGCACACTTAAAACCAACAGTCTGAGTGGCCAAAACATAATATGAGAAAAAAACTAAACAATATGCACGGTAGTGTTTGATGTTTCTGCCACCATTCAATTGTCCTTCAAAGCAGGAATCACTGCCATTTGCAAAAAATATTCATTAGCATCTACACATTTGAGTAAAGTCTTCATTAAAGCAGCAGGATCAGTATAGACCTCGGTCTGGGTGGGATTGTGGTACAGGAATCTTTAAACATTCATTCAGTGTTTCTGACTCAAGATGCTCCGGATCATATTTCTTTCAATGCAATAAAGTGAAGCACCTGTTAACTTTCATGTATGAAAACAAATAATTATTTTAAGCTTTTAAATTTTCATTTAGATTGTCATTTTCTTGAAAATTGGGGCTTCAGCATGTGTGTTCATGTGGTAGTCCATCCAGATTTTTTGCAATGATCTTTACAAATACTGCGAAGCGGAAAATGATTGTTTTTTATTAATTATGGTAGTCCAGGGATTTCCTGCAGGTAGAGGAGCTGAGTGTGTTTAGTCAAACCAACAGCCTGTTCAAGATGTACAGCAAACCTTACCAACCCACAATTGTGGAATTACTGAAAAAATAACTGACGTGAGTTAGGAAGCTATAAAATAATTTAGCATGGCTCTTAACTCAACTGTGAATTTGAAGCAGAAAATTTGCACTGACATCAAAAAATGTTGGGTGGAATATACACTCAGTAGTTTGACCTTGTTCAGGTTGATTTGTGCCATTATCACAGGGCAAAACATACTGTAAAAACAAAGAAACAAAAAAGCTATTGGACATCCTTATAAAGTAAAGCAACTCATAATAATACAAATCCATAGACTTTAAAACAAACTTCAATTACAAACATAAAGGATACATTTTAGATCCTTTTCTGTGTTACAGGGTGTGCCGCTCTGACGGCATGTCACTGTATTTAAATACAAATTTAAATAAACGTATACACTTAGTCCTACATTTTTGGCTGTCATTTTAGCTTAACCTTAAAATGACACTTGATCTTTTCAAATCACATTTAAAATCACTCGGCCAGCCAAATGATCCTCCACTAACTCTGATTCAAGTGACATATTTAACCTACGCAACTGTTCCCCATTTAAAACAATGTCAAAACCTCAAACACTATAGATTTGGAAAAAAAACCACATTATTACATTATTAAATGTTAAATATCAAGTCATTTCTTTAAAAACAAAACAAAAAATAAAACAAACAAAAAACAAACAAAAAAACAAAACAATAACTGGTGCCAGTTATACAAATCCGAAGATGTGATCCCTAGAACTCACTGTGAAGAAACTTTCAATCTATTTTTACATTCAGGAAATGATCAGGAAACAGGAAATCAAAAGGAATACTGATGGAAATGGGTAAAGTGTGTTGGAAATATCCAGGGGTGGAAAAAAAAAAAAACATTAAAGAGGAACAAAAAGGTCTGAAGGATGCACAGCTAAGACCCAACTATTGAGTGCAGGGCAGTGATGAGCATGCCTTCTGCATTAGCTGTGAGAGGACACGTCGGACGAACTGCTGCTGTTGCTGTTGGTTGTCTGGGCTCTCTTGATATACAGGTTTAGCAACTTCATCTGTGGAGAAAACATTTAACAATGCCATGAAATTGCAACATTTAGCATTATTATGGGTAGTGTGATCACTAGATACCATCAGAAAGTAGAAAGCAAGAGTTTTTTTTATTTTTTTTTTTTTTTTTTATTTAAATGTCACTAGTAAGTGAACTCTCATTCCAGAGGTAGAGAACATTAATGCAGTTGATGCCATTGTCTAAAATCTACAGAATTACCCCCAAAAAGATGCCCTACAACACAAATACATGATTTCAGATTTCCCTTAAAAGGGTTTGCTGCAGTCATCTTCAATTAATAGTTAATAGTTATGTGACTGCTCTCATGTTTAAAAACTTAGACAATAGCTCAAAAAATAAATGGCAAATATAAATGTAAACAGTAAGAATAGTATGTATGTAATCAGCATAACCACTGCTCTGCTATTTGGTTGTTTAGCCAGCACTAACATAGGTTTATTCACCGAAAACAATTACTGCTGCATCACATAGTTATAGTCCAGAATGCTTACAAAATGGCTAAAAATGCTGGGAATTTAGGTTAAGACATCCACCTTAAAGCTGCAGTATTAAACTTTCTTTGGTTAAAAATGAAAAAGAATCAATTATTGAGCAAGTACGTATGTAAAAAAATAAAATAAAAATAATAATAATTTTTGTTCAAAATGTTCAAAACGGTGTCCTTACCTTACCCGATTCGCAATGGTAAGCTTATAATAATAATAATAATTATAATTATAATAATAATAATTTATAATTTGAGCTGTCGGGTCGGATTTCATGGGAAAAGTTAGTGATGTCAGTCGTCTTTGTGTGGGTATGTCACGTCCGTAAACAGAAAGAAGAAAACCCGGTTACTGTATCTCGTGTGCGGGGGCTGAGGACGGTGGAGTGTTTGTAACTTTTCTTACAACAGTTGCTAAGAATTTAAACTGGTCATCTAGATGGCTGCTTTTAAACCTGATCGTTCTAAACAGCAGTCATAGGTGACGTCTTGGGCATCAGCTGTTATCAAAACCAAGAAAACCCTAACTGCTGAGAGCCTGCAGTGAAAAAGGAAAAAGCGACAGAGCCCGTTTTAAAATGAGAATAAATCTCAGCATGGCTTTTGAGAGGTGGCGAAGACTCTGAGATCTGAAGGGATTGAAGACTGATGCAGAGACTGCTCTTATTCTGCTGAACCGGTAAGACATTTCAGTGGCTCAATAGGGAGCTAGCTAACATTAGTACACTCGCTCGCTTGATTCAGCTAGGTATCTAGTTTCCTATGCTGCTGTTTTTTTTTGTTTGTTTGTTTTGCTATGGTCAGTGTGGTAAATTGCACTTATTTCCTGCTAGCTATGAAACAGAGTAACTCAGCTCTACTCCAGGAAATTCGCCGCCACCTCCGTTGTCGAGTACTAATATACTAATATACAAATATATATACACTTTACTACTATATACTAATATAAATACATAGTATACTAATATACCAACATACAACCCATACGAATACCTCAAAACCATCAGATTCATTCACGCAGAGGAGCAGTGCCGAAGCACAACCCACGTAAAAATAACACCGCAAGTAACCTGAAATTTTATGTTTCAAACAGAGATTGTGATAGAGAGGAAAAAGTTCAGTACTGTGGCTTTAACGTAACTTAGGTTAACCTACGTCAGTGTTTGGCGACCCTTGTTGATCTGTACAGGTCAAGTGAAACAAACTGCTGTGGAATGGAACTAGGACAAATGTGAACACACAGCAACAGAAGTGGAAGCAAACAAACAAAGCAAGATTGATAAGTGGGAAGAAGGGCAGAGAACTTTGAACTGGTGAGCACATGATTGTACCTTACTGCCCGTGAGCTGTGCCAGGTGGGGCTTGAGCTCTTCACCGATGACAGAGTAGATGGCCACTAGGCAGAAGACACTGGCCTTGCGAACACTGCTTTCTGTGTTGTCATAGCCCTGCAGACAGACAGAAACATAGATGTTAATACTGACCAATAGCTCTAGCCACACCCACACGCACAAAAGTCAAAAGGATAGTTAGGATAGATAGCTATGAGAGTGTGATGAGGGAGTAAAAAAAACAAAAATAATAATACATTTACAATACATTTGGACAGCTATGTCTACAAGTGGCACTCAATAATCTCATCACATTGTCTACATGCCTAAACTCTGCACATCTAAGCCCAGCCCATTTAACAGCTGATTTGTTTATATTACTAGCAAACACACACACACACACACACACACACACAAAACACAGCTGATATTTATTACTACTGTAAAATAGTAGATTACTATTTATTGAACTGAAATTATTTATGGTACCATTTTACATGTACCAACGTGTATTAGTAAGGTATTAAGCTACCATAAGCCACAGCACAGATTCTACAAAATCACTAGAACTATAACGGAGGGTGAACACCATTCTTCCTAAAGATATTCTTAAAAATATTTTTCTTGGTGTTTTGAAGATGGAGGCAGAGAGCTTGGTGTAACTAATCTCCCAATCCCATTCTCCATTTAAAAAAATCTCCCATACATGCTCAGTTAAGTTGAGATCTGGGGACAGCGAAGTCCATTGCATATGACTTGCATCATTTTCACACTCGTCGAATCACTCAGTGGGTCCTCGTGCCCTGTGGATGGGAACGCGGTCATCCTGGCCCAGTCCCATCAGGATAGAAATGTTTCATCATAACAAAGTTGATCAGATACAAGAATGTTGTTTGATTTGCAGTGACTCTTCCCTCTAAGGGAACATGTGGACACAAACCACGCCAGCAAAATGACCCCACAGCATAACAGAGCTGTGTATGTAATAAATGAGGTGTACACCTAACATATAAAGGGATTGGGTGAGTGTTTTCATGGAAGCACAAAAGAACTTTCCTCACATTGTTACTGTGATGTGCCGTAATGAGCATTCCAAAAAGGAAAATGTGTAAAGCAAAGGTAGTCTTAAATAAGTGATTAAAGAGATAAATACATCTTATCTTCCCATTTACATTCCACTTCCCCTAATCTCTTCCAGCACACACACACATGCATTTTAATTGAATGAAATTGTTAATGCTTTTTTGGACACACTTTCATATCCTAAAATCTAGCAGTGGTTGGTAGGTTGTTGCAATTGCATCAGTAAGATATTGCCTTTTAATTCCTTTAACAACCGTAATCTTAAATGTATTTATTTATCTATTATGTTTTACAAGCGAGTATAAATGATGGTTAACAGAAACATTAGAAACTCACTTGTAAGAGGCCAGGAATAATGTCTGGCAGCAGTTGATGAAGAGAATCTTTGACAATGCGTTCAACGACTTTTGTCTGCATTTTAATAGCTGCTAGGTTGATGGGGTAGTCTGCAGTCTGTACAATGGGACACAGCACTTTGATGCACTGCTCAGGGTGGATGGAGCCAGCCAGTGTGGATGCAGACTCTTCAGCAGCCCTTACCACCTGGTAAGAGCAGGGAAAAGGAAGAACAGTATTTAAGCTTCTGTAGGTTAAACCTTCTTTCATTCAATTCATTTTCCCTTATATAAAATATAATCTCACGTTGTCATTAAGACAAAAGATCAAAAACTTAGGAATGTATAATATTTCATCACGTGACTCGTGTGAGTAATGACAGTGATGGTGCTACGAACATGGTCAGGGAGTTCTGTCTTAGAGGCAGGTGTGCCCTATGGTTCATTCATTTATTCATCTGTTTTCGGTGAACATCATTGATGAGCAGTAAACTAGATGCTCTGTTTTCACTGGTGCAGGTGTTGAACTTTAAGCTGGGATTAGAGACCTTCTGGTTAATTGCTGTTTCAATAGCATGACTTCTGAGAAAATCCTGGTTTGATTTAATTGCATCATGCAGTGACATATGTGTAGACTTAATTATGAAAAGTTCTTTCATTTCCTAAATAAAGTTAATAATGTTAACTTGGGCATGCAGTAATTTTGTTTTTTAGAGGCATATTTACACAGTGGTGAGTAAAAAAATTAGCACGCCTCAGAGAACTGGTAAAGGTCATCAAAACAAAGGTTGAGGATACTGCTTTATTTTAAATGTACATTGCCCAACATACAAGGTTGATGATGAAAAGAACATGAATGAAAAAAGCGTTTGTAACCTCCTTGTGAGTGTCTTTGTGAGCCTCTAATGTCTTCATGATGGTGAGTTCTGCATAGTTCTTGAAGCGGCCTGGCTGAATCCTTAGGATTTCTTTGAGAACACGCAGAGCCATAGCTCGAATAGTGTGCTGTAAGAGACAGCAGAATGTAAATTACTTACAGTCAGTCAGGAAAGAGGGGAAAATAAATGTGTCATACAATGCTTATATAGGAGTGGAACACTGTATTAAATGTATTTATGTACAACAAAAAGCAGCCAGGTTTTTTTTTTTTTTTTTTGAGGGAAGGTATAAGGTGAAGGAAGCACATTTTACTCTACACACTGTCAGATGAGTAGATGCTATGTAACAGGAGAGACTCTGCTAACAGAGGAGGATTCTAAACGTAGATAATGCCCAATGTGTATACTTGCACATCACAGCGAAGCTAAGATGAAAATGGCTGTTTAGGTAAAGTCTCACATCTTTGTCTCCAAGTGTCTCCAGGAGCAGCAATAGGATGGTTTTAAAATGCTCGTCCCACACAGCTAGGCTGTCTTCTCGGGTGATCTTCAGAAGTTCCACCAGTGCCCCTTTTCTCTCTTCTACTCGCTCATTGTGATTGGACAGCTCTTTCAGCAGGTCTGCCACCAGGTCTAAGTAATCCAAAGCAAATGCAGTCAAAATAGAGGACAAACCAGGCAAGAGACCTGACTTTTTACCTTTATTTAGCTACCCGGCCACATTTGGAGCAGACACCATTTAGAAGACAGTAGAAAACAACTAGGATTAGTATTTCCTTGGATTTTTACACACATTTGTACAGCCAGATATTACTCCAAGTATATTACAGACATAAATCCAAGTTCAAGCTCTGTTAGTTTTTGCCTAAAGCAAAAAAGCAATGATATAAAGGCAGAAAAAATTTAATGCAGTAATAAAGAGCCACCACCGAAAGTTATACGATATTAAATAGGGCTGCAACTATATAAAGTAAAACTCCCACTTTCACTGCACCTTACGGTTTCTGTTCCTCACCCCTATAGGCATATTGTTCTACTTGTGTTTACTTTGACTGTACTATTTCAATTAGACATTGCAGATTTTGCTTGCGCACGCACTGTTTGTCACCGCGTCTACACTGCGAGTGAGGAGCAACGCAGCTTCGTTACAGATACATTTACATTTATTCATTTAGCAGACACTTAATCCAAAGTGACTTACAAAGAGGAATACATAAATTACAGATTGCTCCCGTTTTAATATACGACAGAATTTACACTGCACGCGTGCAAATACAGCGTATAATGACAATAAACTGGAATTAAACTAAACATTTTGGGCAACTTGCACCAGTTTCCCCAACCCCTTGCACACAGTGAAGAATTTTGGATTTAAACGCAAGTTTGTGCTCGTGCATCACTGTCGTGCTTCCGTGGTACACAAGCTCGGCTTTGTAAAGTTTGCAGGCCATAAACACAAATTTATATGTCTATGTTGCAGGTTACAGTCTTCTTCGTGGCTTTTAATATAAAATGCTCCCATGCCTTAGTGGGTCGCACACTTTTTCCCCCACTGTCACTTGACGATTACGCCTCAGTCATGTTGGACATAAAAGGTAACGCTAACAAACAGCAAACTGAAGAAAATCATTTGCATTGACTCTGGGTATTCAGCTATAGCTAGCAGCGTTGCATTACATGCGTTATGTGCCATCGAAAGGGAAATGTCTTATACTTCTGGTTAGAGACGATCCTACCCTTCTAAACTAGATGGTAGAGTGCATAGTGTATAGTACGCCATTTGGGACACAAAACATAATGAGTAAACGTGCCCCTTGCCGTTCTCAGACCAACTAATCGATAGCGAGATTTGTTGACAACGATTTTCATAATCGATTAGTTGTTGCAGCTCTAATATTAAGTCACTGCATGATATTCGTGACTCAAGCACTGCTAGCACAGAAGCAGCTATGCCACCAAAGATGAGATGCGGTAAATGGAAAACACTGTGATGAAGCAATTTGACAAAGGACAAAACAGAAATGTCGGAGGAGTAATCTGTTATTCTACTGAGTCGGCCTTTACCAGGAGAAAAGCCCTTGGAGAGCACCATCTTGTTCTCACTGCACTCCTGCCGACGGCCTGTAGAGAGGGAAGGAGAGGAGGAGGGAGGACAGTAGGGATGTGATGACCAATATACTAGATGAAACTCATGACACCCCCAGCCCCTTGATCCCCTACTACCCCTCATGCCTTTATGAAAAGTACACGTGAAAATAAGAATGTCCTGATTACTGAGAGAGAGTAGATATGCTTCTGCTTTTCTTATGCATTCAGAAATTCATTTAATTTTCATTTTGTTTTTAAATCCTTATTGAATTGCCTTTCTGCATTCTTCAAGCTCATGCCTCCTTGTGTATCATGGCAAGATGCATCTAATGCTAAAAGTCATTCTATTTTTATCCTAAAAGCCAATTACAATTCATTTTTTAATGTTACTCTTCTTTTGCATCTCTACTTCTTTTCTTTAAACTTTCCATCTATATATTCTTGATCACCCTTAAGCATTCCATCTACTTGACTAACATCAAATATTGTTTATATACAGCAAGTTAGATTATGCAAGTGGCTGGACGCATTGCTTCGTTTGTGGCTAGCTAAAACCGCCCCTATGCTGCACTAGGATTTATTTTTCATACCCTTATAAAGTTTCGCGTTGTTGATTTAACACAGACAGTAATGACCATATGAAATGGTATGAAACAGACAAGGTGAGCAGAGCAGAAATGACTTAATGGCAGAGTGCAAACTCACAATCACGGAACTGTTCCACGTCATCATCAAAGACAGCCTCTTTCAAAGCACTCTTATCATAACCACCAATGGTGTCTCCATAGCCATATGGTGCAAACTCTCGTGTCCTTGGCCCAGCAAAAGAACGTGGAGAGGGGGTGTTGAGCAGAGACGTCTTGTTATCCAAGGCAGTGCGCCCTCCCTCCACTATATCCAAACCTAACCGAGAATCTGACCCAGGTGATGCAGTGTCCCTGCCAACCTAAAACATAAATGCAACAAAGTGCAAGTATGTAAGTGGTGCTGCTAAAGCTACTGCTGGAATGGAACAAAATTACGGTGAAAGTAACACACTGTAGAAACATTACACTATACTCTATAGAAATGTATATTATTAAGTAGTAGCACAGTTTCTTAATTTCAAATAATACTTATTATTCATGAACCATTCCAGATTTTGATCTATACTATAGCTGTAGCACATAAACTAAGCGAGTTCAGAAGTTCTGAGAGCACCTACCCCATCATCCTTCTTGAATTCACGTCTGATTGGCTCGTTGAGGTCCTCCTCGCTGCGATATCTAAAGCTCTGGATGGCCTCTGTAACGCCACGCAGTGAACTGTAGATTTCATCAGAGTTCATATTCTCGGTGTCATACTCCAGCATACTGCTCAGGAGAAAAGAAGAAAGAGAAGAAATGAAAGTCAGTGTTATGCCGGATATATACAAAGCACAAAGTCACTGTGAAGAGTGAGGACCATCAGCTTGCCAAACAATGATGAGCTCTAATATGTGCAATAAGGTGATCTGAAGAACAAATATGCCCTTGATGATATTGAATTGAAGTTGATTACAAGCACATGCACTATTTCAGAGACAAACATTATAGAGGAAATCTTGAACGCCTCAGCACAAGCTGAACTGGGATCAAATCAAATTTAATTCATTCCAAATCCAATATGCTGGACTATAGAGCCATGATGGTTTACAGGCTGTATTTCTGAATGAACTTTACTCTTAAAAGAATTTTTCTTTTTCAAGAATTTTGTGATAGGGCTTGTCCTGAGTGGGTGGGGTCTTAGCACCCATGCTGCCCCCCCCTCACAATGATAGCCTAGTGGCTGAGTTACCTGGGGGAGATTGTGCAGCGCAGGGCCCTGAGACAAGGGGCAGGGACTGAGGGCTGAGATGGAGGAGGTAGAGGAGGTGCTGGGTGCTTTGAGAACCCATCGACACTCCAACCCCACAACCGACTGTGCCCAAAGATCAGTCGGAGAGAGGGCGACAGAGAGAGAGAGAGAGAGAGAGAGAGAGAGCGCGACAGAGAGAGAGAGAGAGCGCGACAGAGAATGGGGCAGGAGAGGAAATAAAACACAGAACAGGACAGGACAAGAGAGAGGAGATAACAAGACAGGAGAATGGAAGGGGACAAGAATAGGAGTGAAAATTAGAGGAGTAGAGTTGGATATGGAAGGAAGAACAGGAAGAGAGATATATTTGGAATGTTGAGGTTTATGTTATGTACGAGTTAAGGAGTTTTAGAATGGATTAGAAACCCATAAGCTATCAACAGGTATTTCAAGAGAGCTACATAAAATGATAACACCTATCTGTTATGGAGGGAACCCCCTGACCCCCCCCCCAAAAAGAAAGAAAACACAACCTTAAGAGCACATCCTTAAGACTGTAACTCTATTTAAGGCCTGATTAAAAATCAGCACTGTAGACTTAGATGTTACACTCATGTCAAGAATATAGTTCTACATTTTTGAGATGCGTTTGAGAAATTTTTTTATTCATAAAAAGGTATTATGGGAGAGGTTACAGAAAACAAACGCGTGACCTGCCGTGAGTATAGTATCCACTACACTTCCACGACTAAAGTGCAATCATGCATTATCGGGCTGGTGAACTGCAACTGAGATGGAAAGACGGGTTACCTTGGTGAAAGACCAGTGTGAGAGGAGTTAGTGGGAGAGGTGAGGGGGCTCGTCCTGCTGGATGGATGCCTGGGTGGTGTACGACCAATTGTGTTGCTGGGAGAACTCTGAATGAACAAAGCAACGAAAAATAAAACAGTAAACCTGTACTCGGGTACACAAGTGGAAAAGCAAACATCAAGACAGCCTGTGACACAGAATAATAGGATACATGATGGCAGGATGTAGAGTAAAAATTCTGAAGATGACCAGATGGCCAGTGACCATAATGAGGGCACTGTGTAATCTAAATAAATGCATGGCTTTGGAAGTAGGACAAAAAAAAAAAAAAGAAAAGGCATTTACCACTCCACTGGTGCTGCTAGAGTTCTTCAGGTGGGTGTGGAGGAGCTTGGTGGCTCCATCCTGGAATGTTTTGGGCAAAGCTCCAAGAAGCATGGTGAATTCAGGCGTGTTCAGCTCAAAGAGAGAGATCAGCACCACCTGGGCAGCCTACACAACACAACACACACCATCAGAAGCACAACTCACAGTCTAAACCAAGCAAACTGATTATGAACTTTTAGAAACGACTTTTATAAACAAGGAAGTTGACAACAAGTGTAAGTAATACAGAGAGGAAATCAGAGAGGCAATCCGTGAAGCTTCTCACAAACTGAGCGAAAGCTGATGAGTACTTTGTGCAAGTCTAAAAACTTGTGCAAATCAGTTGTAAATTTCTTATCACAGCTTACCAGCTACTACACACAGACATGCATATAGTTAACATGATGGTTAATTTTTCAGAACACAAAACGTGTTAGGAAGGAAAGAAAGATGATAGTCCTTGTGTTTTGTAGGCTTTTTGCATAGTTTTCACAAAGTGAAGACACTGAACAACAAAATACAGTAGAGCTCAATTTCTAAATTTTTCAGTCTGTGAGATGCAGGTTAGAGACAGAAAGGTCACGTTCATCACGCTAGTGTGAGGGTTAGAGGCTGTAGGGTGTGCTGTTTGACAGTTAAGCTGACAGGAGGGCACTACCTGCTTACACCTTTCCTCCAGATTACCCTCTCCGGGCAGCACGGCTGTAGTGCTTGGCCTGCCTGAAAACTCCTCACTCGCCCAGTTATGAAGGGTCTAGGCCACAGTGCAAGTATAAGACAATAACAAAGACGGGCAACTGCAGGCTCTTAACAAGGGGAAATGTGTAGATTTGGCACTACTGAGATGCCCAGCAGATTATAGGAACCCAGCCCTCTATCTATCCATCTATCTGTATTTGGACCTTAAAGTTCTTTTTTCCCCCGCATTTAGTTCTGCCCTTCAGACGCTAAATAAAATAGTTACATGTTTTCCAAAAGACAAAATACTAACAATTTACACCAATCATCCTGTTCAAAAGTTTACATCCACCCAGGTCTTAATGTATCGTATTACCATACTTGAGCTTCAGTGAATGTTTGCACCTTATGTAATAGTTGTGTACTAGTCCCTCAGTTATCCTCAGTGTGAAAAGATGGATCTCAAAATCATATAGCCACTATTGGAAAAGGGTCAAATATGCAGAATATGCTGGAAAAGCAAAGAATGTGCAGGACCTGGAGGATTTTTCTGAAGAACAGTGGGCAGTTTAACTGCTCAGGACAAAAAAGGGACTCATGAACTATCACAAAACAAACACAGTTGTGGATCACCCAGGTAACGACACACAGTATTAAGAATCAAGTAAACTTTTGAACGGGGTAATTTTTATAAATTCAGCTATAATCTTGTCTTGTGGACTAAATGTAAACATCTGTTTTGTGAAATAGCTTCTTCAGGACAGGACTAAATAAATAAACAACATGGGATTTTAATGATCCCTCTTATTTAGTTAAAAGTATTCAGATTTAGCAGATTCTGCAAGGAGTATGCAAACATTTGGGCACAACTGTATACACATACATGTATACATACATACACACATACATACACTCTTTTTGCTATATACTGAAGGCGTTTGGGATTGAGCTCAAAAGATGATTATGAGACAATAGATCACAAGTTCAGCTTTCATTTCCTGATATTTACATCTAGATGTGTTAAACAACTTAGAACATGTCACCTTTGGTGGCAGACCAAATTTTCAGGTGAGCAAAATTATTGGAAGAGACAGTCTTAAATAACACTTAATATTTGGTTGCATATCCTTGCTTGTAGGGCTGCAACTAGCGGTTGTTTTCATAAGCGATTAATCGGCCGAATATTTTTCTGGTTGATTGATCAGTTGGATCTACCGGGAAAAAATAATTTTCAATTCCTTTCTCATTTATTTAAAATAAAATCCATAAACTGTTACAAATATAAACATCAGACTAAAATGATTTTCATAATCGATTATCATCAATTGTATCGATTAGTTGTTGCAGCTCTACTTGCTTACAATAACTGCATCAAGCCGATGACCCAGTGACATCACCAAACTATTACACTCTTCTTTTGTGATGCTTTTCCAGGCTTGTACTGTAGCTTCTTTCATTTGTTATTTGTTTCAGGGGGTTTCTCCCTTCAGCCTCCTGTTCACGAGGTGAAATGCATGCTCAATTGACAACCAGCCTAAAACATAATTTTTTTCCCCTGATGAATTTTGTGTTGACACTGTTTTGAGTCACTGTCTTGCTGCATGATGAAGTTCATCTCAATTAGATTGGATGCATTTCTCTGTAAATTGGCTGACAGAATCTTTCTGTAGACTTCGGAATTCATTATGTTGCTACCATCATGAGTTACATCATCAATAAAGATGTGATTTTCTTTACAGCTTTCACAATGTTTTTGTCATCAAATGCTGTTGTTTTCCTTAACCAACCTGTTCTATGTCTGGTTGTTGGTGCACCAGTGGTTTTTCCAATACATTCCAAATGCTTGTATTAGCTATGCCCAATGTTTGCAAAGTGGATCTGATTGAGTTTCTCTTTTCACAGCTTTAAAATGGCTTGCTTTGCTCCCATAAACAGCTTTCTGGTCTTCTTGTTGGTTTATCCTTTTTAACAACAAATCCAGCCTTCACAGATGAAACCCAGGGCTCAAACCAGGAGCAGATAATAATTCTTTAAACAATCAATTTAATAGGGCACACCTGGGCAACAAGAAACATGTACCAACCAATATTTTGGTAATACAAACATGTACTGTGTCAGTCACATGTACCAATATTTTTGATCACTTGAAAAATCATGGTATCTGCAGGTATCAGCACTTCAAATTTAATACTTTTTAATACATTTTCAAGACATTTCCAAAAAAAATTTTAAGACCTGTCAATCATGCTACACAATACATCAGCAATAATGGATTGTGTTCATGCATATACATCCATTTCAGGGTTTAAGTAAACTATAGCAGGGTAAACTTCTATAGAGGGGTATGGGAGACCATAGCAAATATCCTTTTTGCATAATCATTTGCTCAAACAGTGAAAGAAAAAATATATATATTTCCTTTCCATGACTTTCCAAGAGCGGGAAAAAAAAACATACAGAGTGATGGATTACAGCTGTCAGAAGAGAAAAACTATGTCAAATTTACCATCACCCCCTCAGCAGCTGTATTTATTTTTTGTATTTAATGCCAGGGTAATGTAACAGGTAGTGTTATAAATGTACATTAATTTTGAAAATAAGATTATTATATACACACACACACACACACACACACACACACACACACACACACACACACACATATATATATATATATATATATATACATATACACATACACATATATATATAGACACATAATATAGTGTAATATAGTGTCAAACAAAAGGTGCCATGTTCCAAGTTGTTTAGCACATCTAGATGTAAAATATCAGGTAAATAAATCTGAAATTTGACCTATTGTCTCGTATTCATCTTTTGATCTGAAAGATCAAAAAAGTTTTCAATGTATAGCAAAAAAAGAAAAAAGAGAAAAAAGAAATGTCCTGTCGCTGTTACAATACTTTGAGAGGGGATTGTATGTGAATCTTTAACATTTTTAAGTACATTCATCTTGGTGGAGACGTACCTTCCTGACATCAGAGCTTTTGGGTTCTGTGGTCCAGGTTATGATGCGGGACACAGCTAATCTTGTCTCACTGGAATTCACAAAGTCTGCAGGGTCCATCTGCCTTGCCAGGGACTCAATGTACTTCAGGATGGCCACCTTAACCTACAATTTAAAAAAAATAAAATAAATTAAAAAAAAAAAAAACAAAAAAAAAACACAACATTCAATATACCCAGCCCAAAACAAAAAGTAATTACTACTGACTAAATATGCTAATAAAAGTAGGCTCTACTCAGATCATGTACCTTCAAGTTGGGAGTTTGCGTTTGATCGACAATAAACCTCATAAGGATGTTGAATTGTTGGTCGAATGGGAAAGACTCACTGCAGGAAAGAAACAAAACATTTTAAAAAGCACATTCAACGAGTATTAACAAGAACAAGCACATATATTAAGCCCAATAAAGAGATGCATCTAACCGAGTGATATCTAGAGCCTTCTGGACTTTGGCCTGAACTGAACCCAGGAGATCAGCGCCCATCTTCTTTAGCAGCTGAGTGAGCAGGACAAAAAGCCAGTCCTGAAGGTCCTCTCTATGAACAGTGACAAAGTCTACCAGAGTCTCCAGGAACATGCTGAACACCTGAGACACAAAATATTTATCAGGAAAGAACATTAAGCAATCTAAACTGGAAATATAGTATAATAGCTGTTATACTATAATGAATGTTTTACAAGTACAATGTAAATTTACAGTGGGACAGAGGAGAAACCAGACAAGCTTCACTTACTCTCTGTTATTAACATCCAGGCCAAGGCAGAACATGCAAATAATAAAAACACACTGAGTTAGTGGTCACCAATCAGCTTTTAGAAACATTTTCTAGAAATGTGCTTTTAGTATTCCTCCCAAGTGTTTAACCCAAGCAAGACACTTCACAAATGTTGAATACAAAGTTAGTAAATAATTAAAAGCCACATGCCATTGTTCCTGTAGGTTACCTTGCTGTGAGGATCTGCAAACATCCTCGTGAAGATCTCACATAATCTTTTCATCTCCACTCGGCTGCCAAATACATGCAAGAAAGGAAACGGAATTTAACTAGTTCAACCGGTGCTGGTCACTACAGCGAATTAAATAATAATCACACCACTGCAACATCTATTCTAAAGAATAATGTATGCTCTCACAGAAGTAGAACTACACTACATGTATATTGTACATTTAATCTGTTATATAATAAACTGACTTTATGGAATTAGGCATACCTAAGGACGCGCTGGCTCTTAAGTAAGTTTTGCAACCCCAGGAGTCCTTCCTTTCTCTCAGACCAGTTGGCACTAGCACAGTGGTTAAGCACCTCAGCGACATCCTCTGTCTGCCGTAGGTAGTGTGGTACTCCTCCGTTACGGGATCCGTATGAGCGCTCAGAGCATGCGCTGGATGCATCGCTGTTAGCATCGTCATCTGAGTACATCCCTGGAGACTCATACCGCTTTCTCATAGGTTTACGCTGTGAAAAGAGAACAAGATGCTACAGAAGCTGACACTGGAATAATTTTTTTTTAAAGGGTTAGCCAGTTATGGGGGTATTCAAAAAAAATAAATAAATAAATCACCATGCACAACTCAATACATGAAAAGCCATGCAGGATACAGCATGTTTAAATAAAGCAGAGATGTTAACCGCACCATGTCTGTAATGCTTTTTAGAGGTTGGTGTAGAAATTTAACATTATCTGAATGTGAATATTTTAAGTAGAACACTACATTACAGTGATAATTCACTGGAGGGCTATACAAAAACTTTCACTGGTAATGTACTTCACAGACACAATGAAATTGCTTAAGAACCAAAACGTTAAACTGAAACAGGCTTTAGAAAAATGTGAAGATATATAAAAATCTCCTCTGAAAATATTGGAACGGCAAGGCCAGTTCTTTCGTTTTTGCTATATACTTAAAACATTTGGCTTTGAAATCAAAAGATGAATTTGAGAGGACATTAGAATTTCAGCTTTATTTTCCTTATATTTACATCTAGACGTGTTAAACAACTTAGAACATGGCACCTTTGTTTGAACCCACCCAATAACCTTTACCAGAGTGATGGAAAGGCCAAAGTGTGTAGAAAGAAGGATCTGCTCATGATCCAAAACATACAAGCTCTTCTGTGAAACATGGTGGAGGTAGTGTCATGGCTTGGGCTTGCATAGCTGCTTCTGGTACAAGGTCACTAATCTTTATTGATGATGTAACTCATAAGCATGGGAGGCAGTGGTGGCTTGGCAGTTAAGGCTTAGGGTTACTGATCGGAAGGTCGGGGGTTCAAGCTCTGGATTACTGATTGGAAGGTCAGGGGTTCAAGCCCAAGCACTGCAGAGCTGCCATTGTTGGGCCCTTGAGCAAGGCTGTTAACCCTCTCTGCTCCAGGGGTGCTGTATCATGGCTGACCCTGCGCTCTGACCCCAGTTTCCTAACATGCTGGGGTACGTGAAGAAAAGAATTTCACTGTGCATATGTATATGTGATCAATAAAGACTCATTATCATTATGATGGTAGCAGCAGAATGAATTCACAAGTCTACATGAGCATTTTGTCTGGCAATTTAAAGAGAAATGCATCCAATCTAATTAGGAGGAACTTCATCATTCTGTAAGACAAAAAGCAAAAACAAACTGCCAACACAACAAAGGACTTCATCAGGGGGTAAACATGGAAGGTTTTAGACTGGCCAAGTCAGTCTTCAGATCTAAACGCAGTAGAGTATGCATTTCACCTTCTGAACAGGAGACTGAAGGGAGAAACCCCCCTTGAAACAAATAACAACTGAAAGAAGTTACAGTACAAGCCTGGAAAAGCATCACAAAAGAAGAATGTTAGGTGATGTGAGTGGGTCTCCAGCTTGATGCAGTTACAGCAAGCAAGGGATATGCAACCAAATATTAATTTTTGTTTATTTTAAGACTTTCTATTCCAATACTTTTGCTCACATAAAAAATTGGGTGGGAAACTGGGAAGCAGACCACCATGTTCTAAATTGTTTAACACATCTTAGATGTAAACATCATGAAATGAAATTGTGATCTACCGTCTCATTCATCTTTTGATCTCAAACCCAAATATCACCTCCAGTGTATGGCAAAAACAAAAGAAATGGCCTTGCTGTCCCAATATGTTGGGTTGGGACTGTACATCAATGTCCTAAAGATTTATGTTGACAGAGTTCAGGATAATGAAGAAAACTGATATGCATATTAGAACTGAAAATGCTTGTGGTGGTTTTGAAGGCATGTTTAATGTTTGACTTGGTAAGGATAACATGAGTGACTCTGTTGTTTAGTGGATAGGATGGCGATACAAACCGTGAGTAAATAACTACCTTATTCCTGGAGTCTCCTAACAGCTGAAGGTATTACCAGACAAACAAGAAAGCAAGAGTAAAGAGACATGTATTTCAAAGAGGGCATTGTCGAATGCAAAATAGACATTTTGGAAATTGCACCTAGATTATGAAGACGTAACTACCATGGTGATTTCTGTGGCACTGTATTCAGTGGACTATGTACTGATTTTTAAACCATCAAAGTGCTTCTACAGAGCTTATAACCTGCCATGTCTAGGATATAAATACACTTACAGTCATGTGGAAAAAAAAATAATACACCATGTAAATTTTATTTTATTTTTACATATTTGGACAAGCAAACATTTGAACATTCCTCTTTGAAACAGCACCCATTGAAAACTGACATTTTGCAGTAATTTTCACAATTTAAATGAACAAAAAAACAGATCTGTCACATGGAAAAAGTTAGTACACCCCTACATTTATCACACCTTCAAATCCATAAAATTAGAATCAGGTGTTCAAGATTGGGCATCAGTGATTAGAATCTGCTTAGGGATTAGAATCAGTGATTAGAATCTGCTTAGCAGGTGGAACCTGACTTATATATACCCCTCTCATATCTAGTGTCTGGTGTTCCCTTTGCTACTGAGGTGTTTGGTGTCATCATGCCAAGATCTAAAGAGGTCTACAAGGCCTTCAGGAAAAAGGTTATAGATGCCCATTTCAAAATTATTTCAAATACACTGTAAGGAAAATCATCTACAAATGGCGCAGATTTCAGCCGACTGCCAATTTGTCCAGGACTGGACGTCCCAGCAAATTCAGACGAAACCCAGTCAAAATCAGACGGTCCAAGAGCAGACCGTCTGATGCAAAAAGAAATCTCCAAGAACCTCAAAATGTAATCACAGTATCTGCTAGTGAGTTTTGCAACTGTTGGTGTTAAAGTGCATGCTTCTACAATCAGAAAGAGATTGCACAAATTTGACCTGCATGGGAGACGTGCCAGAAAAAAGCCTTTGCTGTCTAAAAAGAACATTAAAGAAAGACTACAGTTTGCCAATGAGCAGTGGCAAAATGGCAAAGGCCAGGAGTTTTGGAATAATGTGCTGTAGACAGACGAATCAAAGATATAGTTGTTTGGCCACAGTAATAGCAGACATGTTTGGTACTGACCATAGACAGCTTTTCAGAAGAACCTGAACCTCATACAAACTGTGAAGCACGGTGGTGGAAATTTGATGGTTTGGGGTTGTTTCACTGCCTCAGGGACTGGACAGCTTGCATTCATTGATTCAACTATGAATTCTGCATCATATCCTAGAGTGCTCGAAGATAATGTGAGGCCATCTGTCCAAAAGTTGAAGCGAAAGTGGACCTTTCAACAGGATAATGATCCTAAGCACAGTAGCAAATCCACCAAGGAATGGCTCAAAAAGAAGAAATAGAGGGTTATGGAATGGCCTAGTCAAAGCCCAGATTTGAATCCCATTGAAATGTTGTGGGGGATCTGAAACGGGCAGTACATGCAAGAAAACCCTCAAACATCTTGCAAATGAAAGAATATTGCATGGAAGAGTGATCAAAGATTCCAGCAAGCCGATGTCAGAGACTGGTGGACAATTACGCGAAACGCCTACAAGAAGTCATTTCTGCTAAAGGGGGCAATACTATCTTCTGAGGCCAAGGGTGTACTTACTTTTTCCACAGAAGAATATCACATCTATTGATATTTCTTTTGAATAAATGATTGAAAAAGCTATTTTTCCTTGTGGTTTTGTTAAATTGTATAAACTTTATTAAGAGGCACTGTTTCAAAGATGATCGAAAGATTGCTTGTCCAAATATGTCAAAAAAGGCAACAATTTCCATGGGGTGTACTTAATTTTTCACATGACCATATGATTCTGTTTGTAAAGTAACCTGTAGAGAGTTCCTATAAAAATGTGTATATCTGTTTTCACCTTGCATCATGACTTAATTAATGTAATGTAATTAGAGACAATTTCACATACAAACACCTAACAGTGTAACATCAAACTGTATAGAATAGGTCTCTTACTAAAGCATCAGCCACAGCTGCCTCAACGTCTGTCCCCGTGTTCAGAACTCTCATGGCATTGACAGAGGCAGAAATACGGGCTTGGTGGAGTAGCCCAAATCGATCTGAAAATGGGGAGAAAACACCAGGGGAAGAGTTAATTGTAGGGGGAGGGGAGCCAAAATAAATAGAACTTTACTTACCTCACGAGTGAGTTAATTTGGAGAAAACTGAATCAATGTACAAAGGTAGAAAATACATAGCCCAAATCACCAATATAATCACTTAGCATAAGCATCTAGGAACGAGGATAAACTGAACCAGGAAAGAGATCAACCAAAATTAAGTACAGGCAACTGTAACCCTTATTAGACAATTTTACAGCAATCAGTGGCATCAGTCTCTTCAATAAAATGTCAACCTAAAAGCCAAATACATTCAAGTCAGAATAAACACAAATATTAATTTAATATTTTATATAGAGCGACACACTAGGCCTCTGCCATTTACAGAAAGCAGAATATTCATGAATTTCAACTAGAAAAATATGCAACATTTCACACCAGTAATCACAAATGACAACGCAAGACAACTGAAACAAACAAGCAAAAAAAGAAATCATCTCATATGATGATAATAATAATGGCCCAGAAAATCAGTATGGAACAAAGAAAACACCTTAAAAGAAACTGAATACATGGGGCAGAAAATAAATTTGCACTATTCTGATAAAACCCACAGGCAGCAACTATGCATTATCTAACACGCAGAATGAAAAACAAAACCTCTGAATGTACATGACACAATGACGAGGGTAAAACTTCACACCTCACTTGCTCGAAAAGAACTTCAGTGTATATTAGTATGTTCCACTGATGTCAAGTCTAACAAACACTAACACGCAATGTGAAGTGTGAACGTTTCGCCTGAGTGGGCAATGTTAAGACATGCTGACTGGAAGACAGGGAAAGGGGGGCATGCAGGTCACCTGACTGGGCCACGGGCTCGGCCGTGGACAGCGCACTGGTGGAGCGAGAGTGGCGTCGGGACGCTGCAGGGACAGGAAGAAGGGGTCACACCCCACTGAGGGTTAGTGTTGCACAACACCAACACCCTGGCATCCCAGGCAGCAAACATATCACATTCCCCCATCAAACCCAACAGCTATCCAACTACAACATACAAACAGACTAGACACAAAAATGACCAAGCAGTATGAGAGTAGTGACATGTACTGTATCTATTTATCACTGTAAGGCAAACTGGCAAAGAACACAAATACAACAAAGCATACACTGCAGCGTTTACACAAGTGTTTACACTTTCTGCCTTTTTCCCTTTCGCTGCTATTTCTCTCTACAAGACTGGACAACTTCGGTACATATCTTTACCTATTAAGTAACTGAGCCAATTAAACATACCCACACACACACACACACACACACACACACACACACTATTTAAGAAATGTGTAGCACAAAAAAAAACAAAAAAAACCACTTCACAAATTCTGAAAACATTAGTGCATGCAAAACAGAGAGCAGACAAGAGACAGAAGTATAGCTCATCAAGCGGGTTTTGGTCTGGGACAATTTGTTTGGTCGAAGGTGGAAAATCAAATCATTGAGAATGCTTGGGCCATTACTTGGGTACTGATGATTTCAGGACAGTGGGTTATAAGGCAAAGGTTGATGTGAGCTACTGGTCCATCAGTGCCCGGTCCAATTTACTCACCCAGAGGAGTGAAACCCCGAGCGGGGCTGGTATCGCGGCTGCTCTCGCGACTGGTGTCACGGCTGCAGCCCTGACTCATGCTGGGGCGTGGGATGCGACTGCTCCGGGCTAGCGTGCGGTAACGAGAAGCAGCAGGAAGAAGAGCTTTACCACACAGCTCAGCTGTTAGGACACAGGTTAGCACTTTAGTCAGGCTGCTACATGAGAATAAGTGTTGGGAAGAAAGGGGCTTGGCAACAAGCCTGGTGTTTCACTTCAAAAGTTAGACATAAAAGCAAATGCTGAACGCTTAGGTTTAGGTTAGCATTAGTCTGCCAAGACAATTGTGGTAAAAGACGCAAAAAGAACATCAAAACAAAATCTACTGTTCAGGTCTGGTTAGATCAGACACATTCATCACAAAGCTGATTTACAAATGTGATGAGATGCATAAATAAAAGCTGGTTATTCATCCTTAGCATTATTCAGTAACAGGTAGCCTTGCTACGATAGTCGGTGTTCCTGGTGTTACATGGTGTACTGGCATACATATGATTTGCTAGTTTATTTTTATTAAATATCAGAAATCTAAACAGGTGTGCATTATAGCTGACACCTACATGAACACTTTATAGTTGTTTTTGGGACTGTAAGTCATTCTCTTTAAATTCTATTGAAGTTAGAAATGTGTATACCAATGTCGTATGTAACTTTAGAGACGGCCCCTTAATTTGCGAATATCGAACCTCCAACATCAAGCCAACTTTATGACAGTACACGGTGTTCAGCTGCACACTGATTACTTCACTCGCCCACCGCAGCACCGCCCCCAACATCGTTCTGCTTTTTCATAGCAATAAAAATCATTTAGTTCAGTTAGAGAACGAACACTACAATTAAAAACTGGAAGTGTCTGCTCAGTTCAGCATGAGCCGAATGAGTCAGAGTCGCTGCACAGATCAGATTTCATTTAGCACGAGTGAGGCGAGCTGACTGACAAGACGATAGTGGAAGATTTGGTTTTAAAAGTTCTACGTTTAATATAAGTGAGTTTGTACTGTTTTTTTTATGTTTATCATTAAGAATAACAATGAACCCACCATTCGAGCAATTGCTGCCCCCGAATTGGTGCCAATTCGAAAGGAAAATTAGCTAAAATAACAGTGATACCGGTATTACCAGTGGTGTCACACGTCAATTAACCGGTGGGAAAATTTGCTCACTGTCATATCTCTAGTAACAGGTAAACCAGTTAAAAGAACAAGACCGCAATGAGAAGCTAGTCACACAGTAACAGCGTCAGAATCTTAATCAACAATCTTTACCAAAGGCCGTCATTTTTTCTTAGAGAGGCATCTCAACACTCTGCACTGATGTCATTCTAAGGAGGAAATGATGATGCTACATAGGCTACATCTGTGATTCACGGCATCCTTAAGTAATATTTACTGTCATGCAGTACATACCAGCGATATAATGTAAAGCATCAATGCAAATGCACCTGGTTTAAACACACTTTTACTAGTTTGAAGCTAAAATAATTAGATCCTCAGATGCTTCTCAAGAATCCATTTTAGGGCTTTAAACATATGTGTTTTGTTATGAACATTTAAAGTAGGGCTGCACTTAATGATATATATACATACATTATATAATATTATATATATATATATATATATATATATATATATATATATATATATATATATATATATATATATATACACATATATATGTGTGTGTGTGTATGTATATATATATATATATATACATATATATGTGTGTGTGTGTGTATGTGTATATATATATATATATATATATATATATATATATATATATATATATATATATATATACACACACACACACACATACACACACACACATATATATATACATATATATACACACACACACACACACACACACACATATATATATAAAAAATTGGTTACATAAATATTAGCTTATAAATAAGTATCTATGCATTATTTTAATGGATGCACAAAAAAAGCACTGATATTAAACTACAGTCCTAAATTAATAAGAAAATCTCACTTTCACTGCACCTCATGGTTTCTGTTATTTACTGCCTTCAGACATATTAGTTTACTCGTGTTTACTTTGAACATACCATTTTAATCAGACATTACAGATCTTATTTGCGCTACACTGTATATCACTGCATCTACAATGTGAGTGAGAAGAAACGTGGCCTCGTTACAAATAGCTCACTCCCGTTATAATAAACAAGTTACACTGCAAGAGCACAAATACAACATATAACAACAATACACTTGAATTAAACACTAAACCTTTTAAACAACCAGTTTCCCCAAGCTCTTGCACAGTGGAGCACTTTGGATATAAACATGAGTTTGTGCTCATGCATCACTGCTGTGTTTCCCTGCTACACAAGCTTCGCTTTGGAAAGTTTGATCTTCTCTGCAGTGTTTATAAAATGCCACACTTTTTTCCTCAGTCACTTGACGATTATGCCTCCGTCTGATGGTGACTGAGGTCATGTTGGGTATAAAAGGTAACGCTGACAAAAAGTGAACTGAAGAAATTCATTGTCGTTGACTCTGGGTATCTGCTAAAGCTAGCGGTGTCACATTACGTGCGTATGACATCATGTGCCACTGACTGGGAAACGGCTTATACTTCTGGTTAGTAAGCAAACTGCTAGTCTTCCATGTAAGACAATATTACCTTTCTAAAATTCATACACTACATGGTAGAGTAAATAATGCACAGTGTAAGTGTATAGTACGTCATTTGGGACACAATTATTGATTAGTTGGTCTGTACTCGCCAACACATGTTTTCGGAAGAGAAGTAACGCAGTGAGTAAACGTAGCCCATGTCACACACAGACCGAATAATCGATAATAAGACCGATTTTCATGATCAATTTTTATCGATTATTTGTTGCGGCTCTAATTTAAATCTCTATGAATTTGAGAGCTATAAACTATAAGACACCATGTGTGTCCTTACCTATGCCCAGGGCTCTGCTTGGGCTGGTCTCTCGGCTGCAGCCCTGGCTTCTTGGGACCCTTGCTCGTTTGTCTGAGGATGTAGAAGCCATGGCTGTGGTACGCGGGACTCTGCCATATGCGTGACCCAGCAGCTTTCCTGGGGAACTGGAACGGCTGCCAGCTACAAAAACCAAAGCCACAAGGAAAACTTGAGTCAAAATTTAACTTGCCCATTTTCTGTGGGCGGCAGCCTGTGAAAATCAACAGAGCTATGGCGTAACCGTGCTACACATCCAATCACTTTCACAAACACTTTCACAATCCAATGGTTTTAAAAAACACACAAAATGGCAGTGGACACAATTTTCACATAGTGCACTGATCTGTTTCTTTTGATTTAAAACCAGGATTTACTTGGACTGTAGGGAAGACAATGTGATTAAACAGGATTTGTACAGAAGCAATACAAACCAACTAAGACACAAATACACAGAGGGAATAAACAAACCATGGGGGGAAAAATACTAATTAAAATTAAATCTGGTGACAATACATCAATCACAATAGCAGAAATAAAGACACAGTTTTCTGTACTGGTGGTGGGGAGGGGAAGAACTTATCATGGTGTATATGGTATGAAGAGACAAAAGCAAAGAAAGGTCATGCGGGGTGCTGATGTGTCAGCTTTGCACAAATGAATCTGGGAGCTTACCACCAGTAGGGTTAGCGGATCTGGATCCTTGTGTATAGAGGCACGCCAGAGGATAGGTGAAAAGTTACAAAAGAAGCTCAGTGTGACGCAGTTATCCAGCATGCATCAAGCAAAATGTTATTCATACGTGCATTAGAGAAGTTAGCTCTCAGAAGACATTACATTACTAAACTGAAAAGTACATTAAACATCTCAAATCTGGAAGATCATCCATATTACAATAACACAGAAAACAGCAGAGAGAGATTTTTTTTAAAGCCACGATGAAAGAAGCAGCATTTTATAAGAATATGCATTTTCTGAAAATGAAAATGAAACTGATGCTGCCACATAATTGGGCATGGAGCCTTTTGAAGTGTGTAAGAGGTGAGAAGACAGCGCGGGAGCACTTACGCTGAGACTGAGATGCCACTTTAGCTCTGCTTCGACCTCGGCTGTCTGTGACTGTAGCGTTTGCACCAACCGCACTTCCGGAGCTTTGCCTTCTGGTGCGCACGCGACCTGCAAACAAAACAGGCAGAAAATATTGTGTTAGAAAGCAATAGAAAGAAAAGAGCAGAGCAGTATGGGAGGAAAATTGGAAAAAGAAGAAACAGGACTTTACGAACGAGAAGAGACAGACATTAAAAACAGGACAGGATTTAAGGCACAAAGATTCTGAATATAAAGTAGTTTAAGTAGGAGTGTGCGCATGCTTAGAAAACAAAAGTTTTTGTATATAGATGAATATATGTTCTGTCGATGTGGGAAAGTGGCTAGTAGTTTGAAGAATGTTTTCAATCTAATGTAATTGTAATGCTTCAGTGATCTATAATCAACGTTTATAGAAAAGACCTCAAACAGAGTTTGACAAATGAAACAGGAAAAAAAAAATTGTATAACTGAGGGAAATAGTCTAAATATCCTTGTAGCTCAATTTGAGTCTAACCTCTAGTACAGCAAGCTCAGACAAACCCTCTAGTCCAAATAATAGTTCAAAGCATTAGGTCTTAAATGATAAGAATAAAATTTGATACAATACCATGGACAATATAACTCGAAAGCATTGTCCAAGTAATTGCTCAGCTTGGAGAGATTTGGGACAAAAGCAGATCCCAATCAGAGGAAGCAGATTTCAAATCTGTGCATTGCTATTCATGGTCAAACCGTTGTTTCAGACAGGGTTGGGGCTCCATGCAGACAAGACATGCAGAAGTAAAGCTATGTAACTGCTATTAACACACAGGGAAAACATGAACACTGCCTATAGCCCTCCAAAGGACTGAGTTGAGACCAAGACACACACACACACACACACACACACACACACACAGAGAGATTATGCACACAAATCTTACCATCTATTTTACCAGGTGTACCATCTTTGGGGCAAAAAAAAAAAGCAGGGGAGTGAAGAGAGGAAGTATAAGAGGCAAAGGTTAGCATCAGTTAGTTTGCAAGTGTGGAAGACAGGGCTGTAAACCATGACAGGGCTTGCGTGGAAGAGGAGGTAAAGAAATGTTAATGACCGCAAGTAAGGAAAGGTAGAACGAAGGATATGATTTCAGGTAACGGAATAAAATGGCACAGAACACGACAGGAAGTTCTATTAGATCCCACACAGTTAAGAAAGGCAATGCCTCAAAACAGATCTTAATAGTACGAAGTGAGTTACAGTGGAATAATAAATGAAACCACAATCTATTAAGTATAACGCTGCTCAGAAATGAAGCTAAAGTATTTTGTATGGTGTGCTTGAAAGACCATCTGGCAGTCTGGAAATCATTTGTCGGGTATTGTTTATGAATTTTCAAAAGCTGCCCAAAACCATGGATAACCAAGCACAACGAATCCATGACGCCGATCGTTATTTGTTCCTCGTAAGAGCATGGCTTAATAGCACCTACAGTGGCCATAAAGCTTTATTAATGGCCACTATTACCATAAAAGCCAGTGGTTTTATGGGCATTTCCATTAAAATTCTCTAATTAGGGTTGACAACAAAGAAATGATATCTAGGTGTGCTAAGCTGATCGCTGTGCGCTTGAAGTTTTGAATCTTACCCAGGGAGGCATAGGATCCTGGGGGGAGGGCTGCAGCTGAGCTGAAGGGGGAAGGAGAGGGTAGAGAGGGCACGGCAGGCATCCGGGACTTGGCACTAGCAGCGGCGTTCACGTCGACGTCGCTGCGTGAGCGCTGGAGTGAGCCTGGGGTGGAGGACGGTGTTCTGGAGCCCACCACCTTACCTATCAGATAAACAGGTTGTCGAAAAGGTAAGCGCTCCAGATAAAACCAGATCTCACTGCGTTTACTTGAAACATAAAGATACAAATTGTACGTTGTATGGTTCAGCGTATGTCGAAATTTAACACGGAGGCAATATGATGCTTACTTCTGGTCATGCTTCCTCCCATCACACTCCTCACAGAAAGTGGTCGACTACCAGGAAAAAAACAAACAATAAGAAGAGGTAAAAGTTTTTTGGTCAGTAACAAGAATAGTTGTGGAACGGGAAAGAAAGACAACAGACTACAAATCGGCAACGTTCAATAGATAAAAACATTTCTGAAAAAAACACTAAACACTTAGACAAACAGAGTAAGGACTCTAGTACACTATTACGCTAGAGTAAGAACAAATAAGCTGGCAAAGATGAGAATTTGGAAGCCTTTCTGGCAGTAGTGTGAGGAGATTAGTCTTTGTGATGGATTAGGGTAGACAGCGGTGCCATGGCTACAGAACGCGAACGAGTTGAATTCAAATCAGCAGACACGAGTTATTCACACGGGACTCCCTGGGCGGTGTTCAAAATTTAAACAATTAGTCTTGTGTAATTCCTATCTTAAACGCCAAATGAACTGCCAGCACGATAGAGACCAAAAGATTTATGAATATTTTCGTTTATTAGCTGAACTTTTGGCCATACCAACATTTTGGTGATTAATGTGCTTACTAGTTTTGTAAACAGCAACCATGCTGATGTGATGATGCTTTTGTTTGCTCCAGCTGAGCAGTGCGTAAAAGACATTAGTGCGCTCGATCCAGCACTCTAAGTGATAAATGTGGAATGATGATCTCGCTCTCTCTAAACAGACAACCGAGCAGGGTGCCAGTCGGAGATGAGATAATTGGCTAATAATCCAGCACAGGATTACTACGTTAACAACACACCAATCAATCAATCATGTGACACGTTCCTTCTGCCATGGCTGTGCAATTCTAAAAGAGCAAATACATATTAGTACTGATGACAGGATTGGTTATAACCTCGGGTACATGTTAATCTTTTAAACATTGAACACATGTTCTTTAATACTGTGTCAAAACCATGACACCTGTGGCTGGTTACTATTAGAGCTTTTTTTGCAGCACGTGCAATTAAAATGAACAAATTTCAACACAGGCAGCATGTTTATCAAAGGGTGTGTGTGTGTGTGTCTCACTTGAGGCTCTCCTGAGAGCTGGAGGAGGAACGGTCAGACTGAGGCAGTGACACTATACTGTCAGAACTCTTCAGGTAAGATTGGATGGCCTTCTGATAGGTCGACTCCAGAGCCTGAAACAGGTGCTCAGCCTCTCGGCTGTAGTGGCCGTGAAATCCCCAATAACATCTGCGCGCGCACACACACACACACACACACACACACACACACACACAAACAAACAAAGAAATTATATATATGTACATCAACCATCAGATTTATAATGAAGCTGGAACATCATGATACACAAAACCAAATTAAAAGTAAAGACGAAGAGGCAGACTTACTTTCTGGCTATAGATCTGGCCTCCGAGTCAGCGTCATGAATTCCTTTCTTGATGGTCTCAGTGAGAACTGCGACATGCCTGGGATAATACGGAAACATGGTTAAAACATACACCCAAAGCAACTGAAAACAGCTCGCAGCAGTGTCTGCTCTCTATGCTAAATAAAGTCTTTCAAGACAAGCAAGTCTGTATCTTTTGAAACTTCCTGGACCTGGTACTGGTCCAAAAGGAGCCCAAAGAGAAAGAAGGGAGAGTGGGAACCCAGCCCTCCTTATAAAAGGGCTCTGGGGAATATTGCCATGGAAACAGCAGGGACGCATGGTTGCTGCTCACTCCTGGCTCATCGATTAAGACTTGTGAAAAGACTCATTCCTCATCTGTTCAACCAAGATGAGTAAAGTGAGACACGCTGTCTCGAGTTAAATGGCGCCAACACTGGGGCTGAGGAGCTAAAGTGGAGAGCATCGATAAATGCACACACACACACACACTACGTGTGAATGTAGATCATAAGAGTAAGGGAATGTTTGGTTTTTTGCACTCACCTCTCTAGTGCATGGGTCTGCCATTCTTGCAACAACAGGTCAAGAAATTCATAACACCGTCTAAAATGGAAAAAATTAATTATACGTTTCAGGCACTTTTACAATTTAGAGGAAAGAAGATTTAAAGTAGAATAAAACAATGTTTTGTTTTTTTAGGACCTCACCTTCGAACAGCTACTGATTTAGATGTGCAGTTACTGGTGATGATTGGGATAAGACGAGGATAGTGTGTATGCTAAGAATTGGAAAAAAGAAAAAAAAAAAAAAAGAAAAAGAAGTTACTGGAGTCCAAAATGTGTGTTGTTGTTCTTTAATAATGTTATAGCTGATTATAGCTATTGTTATAGCTGATGAAACACTCACCCGTAAAATAAGACGAATAGCAGCCATGCCTGATGTGGCCATGACTTTGGCGCTGTTAGGCACGAGATTGAGCAGCGTGGGCATGATGGCCTCTGCTCCGTGGTCAAATTTGTTCCCGAACACTGAGGACACATGTCTAAGAGGGAAAAAACAACTTATCCATGGACCGCTCGATTAAAGAGTACAAACAGAAATGAATCAGGCAGACGTCTGGGTGAGACATGAAGTAAAACATGAAGTCTGTTACATATCCATCACCAAGCTGCTTTTTTTTTTTTTTTTTAGACACAAATTTCTCCATGCTCCATTCATTTCAGTTTGACATCGTTACAAATACATTAAGATATGAAATAATTAAAGACCTGCACAGAAACATGTTCCATCACAGCAACCCACACCATGAATTTCAGACAGCTAACATGAGTTCTGACATGATTTGTTACAAGAATATTACAGAGCGTCTGCTATTAAAAAAATTGAATACAGTAACACAGGTAAAAATAATAAACACCCTATATGTCAAAGGAGAAACATCAAAAGCACACAAACAAGTGTCTCATACCCAAGAGTGATGCAGGCCTCCCGGACCACTTGGGAGCGCAAGTCTTTTGCAGATAGCTTGAAGGCACCTTCTAAAAGTCGAAGCTGCTGAAGGAAACCCTCGTGTTCTGCGGCTCCTGCCAGGAGCAGCGAGCGTACTTTCTTCAGCTAGTGAAACGAGAAACACAAAAACTTTGATGCTTACAGTCTCTATCAAAAGCAACAAAGAGACTTGAGTGCGTCACTTACAGCAGCCACTCTGTGCTCCCAGTCATGTTTATCATCTGACAACACCTCCCGGATCTTAGTCATGGAGTCTTCCAGCTCTCTACTGGAATAGATCTGTCAAAAAGACGTGTGAGGTTATGGTTTCTCATGGATAACCCCATAGGGGGAAGAAAAAAAAAAAAACATTTTCCATCATAAGTGAACATTATTTTCTCCCTAATTTAGTCTTGGCCAATTCCCACCCACCAAATTAGGTGTCCCCTATCAGACGATGAGAACTACCAACCAGGGAGGGTGAAAGTTATCACATGCGTCCTCCAAGCCAAACGCATCTTTTTGAATTGCTGCATCACGGGGTGGCATAACACACCTGGAGGAGAGCACTATCTGAACCCCCCGTCCAAATGCATGAGCTCACAGACTCCCACAATTGCCTAGTGTCACTGTGCGTGATAGAGGAGATAGAGTATGCCACCCCCCCTTCCAAGTCTCTTGGACTCTCAGCCATGAATGGCTGCGTTATCGAAAAGGGTTCGACCTTGCAATCTCTAAATCGCAATCTTCAGGGCGAACACGTTTCTGTTGTACCACTAAGGCTCCCTTTAAATGGTACTCTGTGCCACATGTATGTAACTTACCTGCACAGTAGGGACATCTTCAAACGCCTTAATAAAATCTTCCTCATCGACAGCTCCCGCACTGGCTCCCTCTTTCCCTGTGGAGAAAGATAGAGAGAATGGGGTGCATTTATCATCTATTTAAACTCTAAATAATTTGGATCAGTGTTTTCACATGGCACAGTTCTTCTTCTTTGTGATATGTAAGGAATACAACATGACCTTGCATGTCATCATAGGAAAGTTTCATTCCGTTTATACCACAGCAATCTGCCCAGACTAACTATTTTCAAGTATTAACAATGACATGTTACTTTTATCTGCTTACAGTTACATTTAATGTTATGCAACCACCATCAAACAAGTCTCCTTTCAGAAAACTTTAAAGTTTTAGGTTGTTTATTTAGCCGTTTCTGTGGAACACAATAAACATGTAAGTTGTACTACAGAATATAACCCAGTGGCCACTACTGTCCTCATCATGCTGTTAGAGTAAACAAGAAATAAGGCAATAACATTTCAAACTCTAAGAGCCCAGAAAAGGTTGAAGAATTGTAACTGTGTGTGAACATTAAGTCAATGTTCTGTGAGAGAGTTACCTGCAGCTCTGGGTGCTGAGGCCGAACTGGGTCGTCTCATTGAGCCCATGTTTCCTCCTCGCCTGCTGCTGGACAGACCTTTAGATGAAGTGGAAGAGGAGGACCTGCCTCCGTCCACAGAGTCCTCATCGTCAAAGTTCTTATCTGCACGAGAGAGGTGCGACTTTGAGCCACATCTTATCAAACACTTTCACTGTTTACAATCAATCTGTGCTTTCATGAGATGTATTAAGATGGCAATCTGGAGATGTTCATACATGAGCTGATATATTTCGTCAAGAATAAAAAAAATAGCACCTTTTGTGTATTCTTAATTGACTAATGAGGCGGAATGTTGTAAATATGCCTCATTATTTTTGTTTTCATTCTTTTCTGGCTGTGGTTATTGATGATTCGTTCAAACAGTGACAGAAATTCTTCATCATGAGGGCAACACCGAAATCAATAGGCCATGCAAAGTGCAACAGGACAGAACATTATGTATGTATACCAGTGTTCGTCACAATAAAACGCCTCGCTTCGCTGTACATATGGAGCACGATAGGGCTGTTACTGAACAAGCGCAGGCCAATATATGGTATATAGTGGTTGCTCAGGCTCTTTTAATTCATGCACAGTTTGCATCAAAACAAATAAAATGAAATTTATAAATTACATCGATTAAAGAATAGTTCAAATAGTTCAATGGTGCAGTGGAGAGAACCTGATTTCCTGTTCCATAAATTGTCATTTAGGCAATGCTACAAAAATACTAGGTATTTAGTCCAGCGTTTCCTGAAATTCTGCTTCAGCCTCAACCACAAATTGTCATTTTAGTGCCTTACTAGTCATTCAGACAGTAACAAAAGGTTCTCCGTTCTGTTAGGTTATCAACTGCCATCAGTATCAGAACAAGATTACAGTATTTACTCATTTAGGACACAAACTATGATGTCGTTATACTTTGAACAGATGTTGATGATTCACTGCCACATGTGGCCAGACTGTAAGACCTTTTGTGAAACATGGAAGGCTTCGAACACCGTACGGAAAGAGCTTGACATGAAATTCTTAAAGTAGCGCTACAAGTAGTGCACTTTATTCATTTCATCAAGTTCAGACATTTGGAATCAATTTCCAAAGGACTCGTGAAGCAAAATGTGCAAACGCTCATTTAAAACTGGCACAGCAATATAGAATGAAACGCAGAGTTGATTTATGTGCACGGACATTAATGACCGAATGTAATTTTCCACATCGAGAGACATTTTGATGAGGCGTCCTAAAAAGAGCAAACACCATCAACCATATCAAATTCTGACTGAATCGCTCGAAAGAGTAGTTTATCAACTGGCAACTCAAAATGTAAAGCTGATTAATCTACACTAAAGCTGAAGTGAACTCCAAGCCCCAGGACCAGAGTAAGGATGAGCACAAATTGTTTAGAAATAAATAAAGGGTGTAGTGCAGTCAGGTTATCTTTCAGGAGGTGCGCACACAGCTTGTGCGGCGATTTGTAACATCTAACCGCAGTTGTGACATTTTTCTTGCTGACAAGCTTTGACTACTACAAATAAAGACCCGTGATCTACAAGATATGAACGATGGATGTGTCACAGAAATTTTATGCAGGTCTTAAATCCGTAATTTACATTTGTTCATTTAGCAGACGCTTTTATCGAAAGCGACTTACAAATGAGAAAATACAAGCAAAGCGATATATCAAGCAGAAAACAATGCAAGTAGTGCTACCATATAAGATCCACTAATTGAGTTCCAGAAGAAGCAAAGTGCCCGAGTAAGGTTTTTTTTTTTTTTTTAGGGGTTAGTTAGGTGTACACAGAAGAGGTGGGTCTTTAGCTGTTTCTTGAAGATGGTGACTGCGGCCCAGATTGATGTTGGAAGTTGATTCCACCACTGAGGTACAGTTAGTCTGAAGGTTCTTGAAAGGGACCTTGAACCACACTGAGTAGGTACTACTAAGCGTCGGTCGTTGATCGCGGTAATGCATCACAAGCCATACCAGGTTATTTTGCTTTATCAAGGTAATCATAAGCAAAACATAAATATAAAGGCCAAAAAATGTCCATTATATATGAAGCAAAGTGGCTATAAATTTTAGAAACTTTTTTAGAAAAGTTGTTCAGATGCCCATGAAAACTGTTGTTCTTGTAAAAAATAAAAAAAAATTTTTTTTTACAAAAAGAAACGACTCCCTCTGCTGGACAGAATTTTTCAAAGTGCACTGTGATGATTAAAATCTATATAAAAATTAAAAGCATTACAAATTTAGCCTAGTTCCACATATCAAAGCAGCCCGGTCACATTTATATAATAGCAATAGCCACAGTAAATTACATGCATACTAACAGTAGTTAAAGCGCTTATCTCTCTCCATTTAAGTGACAAAAGTAAAAAGGAAGAGCCATTAGCGAAACAGGAAGGAGATGGGCTTTTCCTGCAGCATCCTGCTTTTGACAGTGATGGTACCTCCCCTTCAAACGCCAGTCAGAACTGAGAGCATGACAAGAAGCATGTAATTCTACCCCAATAAACTAAAAACGGACAAACAGGGGACATACTCGACACACTACAACATCCAGAAAAATCTTGTCGGACAAAGCAGCCACACTGCACTAAGAAATACACATGAACTGCCAGCAGAACAGTTTTACTCTATTTAAAAACAACTTTTACAGCCTCCCAACCAAACCTGTTTGTTTAAGGGATCAGAAAACATCTGATTTCGGTCTTTGTGTTCTTCTACTTCTCTAGAAAGGAGGATGTTATATATTCCTTGTGCTTATGGTGCTTTGAATATATGTCAAGTCTAGCTAGGTACGAGAACGCATTCACCAAAAAGTCCTGGTATTCTCTGTGATGTGGTAAGATGTACACAGAATATGATGATGAGCTAGGGTCAGGTCCAGAATGATTGCCAACTATGGTAAACACTGTAATTATGTTACGCTGAGTCATAAACTGCTGCCTTCAAGTTCATCAAGTTCTGTAATATTTGTTACACAGCACTTCCTGGAGTGAAATATTATTCTTTATTTTCCTTCACTGTGTCTGCATTTGAGCAAGAGTTTCCCTCACTGAAGAGAACATTCACCATGAAAAATGACGTTAACATGGTCATCGAGCTTACAACAACCCCATTCCCCACAACACACATTTACAAGAACCACAAACACCTGATATCAACGCACACATGAAATCATTTCGTTGTTCTAATCCTTACCTTCCCCTGTTGTCATAACGCAAGAGTCTTTTTCAATCATAAATCAATCAGACAGATGGAAAAGAAAACACAGCTCAGACTCTTTGAGAGTTTATCTCTGGTGTCCTGTCTCCCTCCCTCCCTTTCCTTCCTTCTGCTCTGGTCTTGTGACTGCACAGAAAACAAAAGCCACCGCGCTGTGCTAACGAAAAGCTGGAGCTATTAGGGCGTACTCACACTTGGCCTAGTTAAACCGTGCCCAAGCACGTTTGACCCCAATGTCTGGTTCGTTTGATTAGTGTGATCACGCCATACCGTGCCCCAGCCCACTTCAAAGAGGTGGACCAGAGCACGGTTTGGTTGGACTATACTATGGAACAGTCACGTAAATGACGTCAGTTCCGTCCTCGGGCACGTTTAGCGATCACACTGATGCGTACTGTACTTCAGAACTGACTTCATTGACGTGACTGCTCCATTACAAACATCATGGCGGCAAAGGGAACACTTTGGTCTACGGCAGAGGTGCAGTGTTTACTGGACATTTGGGCAGACGAGAGTACACAGGAACAACTGGATACAACACACAAGAACTCAGACACCACCAGCCAACGTTGATCAGTGTTCACAGGTCTATTGCAACCTTTAATCTATAGGCCTGTACATGTTCTGTATTGTAAGTCTGTTATACCTGCTGTTATATTTATACTAATGTTTTTACTTTACACAGCACTGTTTATAGTGGAAATAGTGCCTTGACATAGTTACACTTATGTGTGCTATATATTTTAATCTGTATGTGAACACACATTCTTTTTTACGTATTACCACTTCAGTGGTTCTGTTCTGTGAAGTGCTGACTTTTGACTAAAACATATTTTGGCCTTTAGATGATGTTTGTCTGTTATAAACCAATAAGGTCCACATTGTTCTTAGAATGAATATGAATTTATTGCCAACATCAGCCAAAAATAGCTCAACAGATTGGAGAAATATGAGCAGAATGCATCTCCTGATGCGTTTGACTGTGTTTTCATGAAGACGATTCCATTCACGAGTCACATTTTCGTCATCAACAGCAACATCAATATCATCATATTCCTCACCATTAACTTCACAAAATTTGTGAAGCACACAACAGGCTGCAATGACAGTGTTGATGTTGTTGATGTGGCAATCATACCTCTTCATTAGTTACTTTAGCATATAGCCTAATTATAAATCTGAATTATTAAAATGTTGCCTAAACTTCTTTAAGAGAGTCAATCGTAGATACAAAGCAAAATAGAGTTAGAAAAAAATATATATTTATGTTGAAGATTTCACTTTTTGCACCACAATGGACCAAGTAAGTTACTTTTTGTTGTCTATACGAAATGCACTTTATGCTGTTTGTGTTATATAAGATTCTGTAATTAACTAAAATCACTGCTTGTTTTAAATATAAGGCTGCAACAACTAATCGATAAAATGCGTTACTTAAAATAATGGACAACGAATTCCATTATGGATTAGTTGGGTCTGTGATTTTATCTACCTAAAGGGTCTGTGACTTATCTACCCTTCACTGTGGTGAAAAACGCATTTTTATGAATAAAACACATCTGAGAAACAGCGGATGTCATAGAGTGTTGTGGGAAAAGTGCACGATCCACCTTGTCCAAAACATGAGAATGTCTATATTAAGTGCTTCAAAGAAACTCGTAAGTGTATTAACACGGCTTGTCGTGTCAGATGCGTGTGCTGTTTAATGTGATCCAGACATGTTTTCTTCAGTGCAGAAATTGCACTTTTACATTTATATCCTTATCTGTAAATGTTAGAAATCCACCCCAGTATTTCCATTTTACATAAAGCCTCGTCCTGACAGCGAGTGAGTCTCCATTAAACTTCACTGACTAAGCGCAAGTCCACGTGTGCACGTCAATCAAACCGCGCACAATAGAAAGGAAGCGCAATAACTCTGACTAAAATATTCATTCTGAGCAAATATGTTGTCTGTGCTATATTTAGCTATATTTGCAAACAAAAGTAATTGTGTTTATGAGAGCAGTAACTGTAATGGGGTTATAACATGTAATTGCATATAAATGTAAGAAGTGTCATACATTTAGAGAATAAAGTAACATGTTACTCTGTTCAGATGAGTGAATGTGTGTTACTGTAGAACATTCAACCTCTTACCAGATAACACTTAGTTTGTGCTTTTGTTTTTCTTTTTTTTTTTTTTTAAAGCACTTTCAATATCGTGATTTAACCTCCGCTTTAAAGCTTGTGGACAAGGACAATCAGTTGTGTTGCTTTTCAAAAATAAAATGTTATTTTTTTTTTTTTTTAAATCCTTTGCACAATGTGGATTATGCTATGCATGACCTTTTTCATAGCCTTCAATCTGCACAATGTATGAAAGACAACATTGGGCAGAATGTGACATAAGGTTTTTTTGTTTTTTTTTAAAATACTGAAAATAAAAACTGGCCTTTTAATCCAAATAATCAATTAACCGAAGTAATAAATCAACAGATTAGTTGATTATCAAAATAATCGTTAGTTGCAGCCCTATTTAAATACCAATTTCAATCTTACCTGACCCAGTAGAGAGGATCATGTTCCCAGATCTTTGGACCTCATCAAATCTGGCAAAAATTACATTCAACCTGGAAAAAAATAGCAGAAGGTATACATTGAGATTAACTGGTTTTGTAACACAAGCCAGAAAATAAAATTTACAAAGATTTTTACCCTAAAAAGTTAACTTCTCAAAAAATGTTCACGTGCATGTATAGAACAGCCTGTTTTTGAGACTAATGACCTCACTTTCTCATACAAGTGTCCAAATGACTGTAGACTGATGTCTGCAATGTTGTATAAACATGTGAAAAAGGACATCAAGCTCACAGTGTCAAGAACAAAGAAACTATTTTAAGCTTCCAGCACAAGCCCTATACTGTCCTAGCATTGTTCATAAAGAAGCACACCTTACCTGGTTGAGTCAGACATGAATTCCCAAAGCATTTGCACATTAGAATAATTCTATTCTGAAGATAATAAAAAGGCAACAAATCTAAGCAAACAAATATGCTGTTAATGTAGATGTTAAATATTAGCTAATTTGAATAATGTTTTATTTTTCTGAGACCGATTTAGTTATCTAGGTAGATAAGGGATTTAGGCAGTTTCACTACAAAAACAAGATATACACCTTGATCCATTGGCAAAAATGAAATAACAAATCATAGCCATGTATGAATGATATACACTCCACATCCACTTTAATAGGAACACTTGTATATCTGTTGTGTGTGAAAATCTCAGATCAGCAGTTTCTGAAATACTAAAACCAGCCCATATGGTATCAACGACAATGACACAGATAAAGTCACAGATCATACCTTTTCCTCATTCTGATGTTTGAAATGAACATTAACTGAAGCTCTTGACCTGTATCTGATTGATTTTATGATTGGCTGATTGGATAATTGCATAAATGAGCAGATGCACAGGTGTTCCTATTAAAGTGGAAGGTGAGTGTGTATACATGTACACATACATCTATTTATCTATAGCTTTCATTTATATTTATATTTATATATATATATATATATATATATATATATATATATATATATATATATATATATATATATATATATATATGTGTACTTTTATTAAAAGTCTCAGCTTAAATCAGAGGTTTGCGAAGATGAAATATTTTGCATATTTTCAGCACAATCCAAATACCACTTTTGAATGTAAATCTCATCTAACCATTGTGTTCATTTCATGTGTTAGGACTTGAAACATAGTATAGTTTAATGAAGGAATATGAGTACCATGCATACACTGAGTCTATCTCACCGTGATTGTGGCAATCCTTTCTTGGTGAGGTCCACTCTGACCCTTTCTCCAACATGTCTATATATTTCCACAAGGCAATTCATGGCACTGTCCCTCACCTGGTAAGAAATGGGATAGGATTTAAACACAGGCAAAATCACATATGGACACACATAAAGAGCTTATGTTTACACAATAGATATATACAATATGCCATTTTAATTAATCATGAACATAAAGTTTTTCTTTGGCAGTATTAGGAATCGTATAATTAACCATTAATTCTAAGAATTAAGTACTAAGTATTAATATTTATCAAATACAAAGATTCTATAAATGTATGCCTCTACAAATCAGGTCAAACAAATTGACTATGTGAAGCTACACCTATTGAAATTCTTATTTATGTGAATATTTTCTAAGTATTCACCACTAGGGGTCCCCCTAGCTCACAGATGAAGAGTTGCAATATCTCTGGTAAAGTAAATGAATGTGTGAACATTTTATTAGACTGTGAAAGGTATACCGTGGTATTGTATCATTAAGTGAACCAATATAACATTTGATGCTATATTAAAGTTTTTTAAATGCATTTGTTAAAACTAGTGTAGAAACAATAAAAGGTGCATACCTGACTTGTAGGGTCTCCCAACAGATTGCATATATGCGGTACAATTTTGTTTAGAGTTAAGCCCTGGGCACCATACCTAAAGCAAAGAGAAGACAATAAGAGAGAGAGATTTAATTAATGCATCACGGAGGACAGAGTTGCTGATAAATGACATATCACAAACGATATCTCAATTCACACTTTGCATGAATGCCTATGCATCTCGCTGTCCGGTTGGATGGTAATTTCAGGTGTCAACGAGGCCCTGACATCCTGCTACTCAGTAGTATGTCCTTTTAGCAAAATGTACACCAACACATGGGACAGTCTTTGCATAGACACAATGTACAGCTTGTGAATATTAGACAGAAAGCTACATTACCATTTACAGTTTAAGTGTAGTATTAGACTAAATATAAGACTTTATAAGAAATGATAAACCGCTCAAAGACTTGAATTAAACTAGAATATGCATCTTTAAAACCCATTTGTTTTAAGGGGTAAACTTGCAAATATAATTATTAACTAAAAGCAGAACATTCCAGAGAAAGTGTGACTTACACATTTAATGTTGCAATGAGACAAAGACAGACGCCTTCTCTGGTCCTGTTGTTTTTGTGTTTGAATCCCCCGAGCATTCTGTCCCACACGTACTGCAAAAACACTCTCAGTTACACTATTACAACCAATTATGGATTTACTATAAATACTAGTTTAAGTGTCATTTATTTCTGTTAAGAAACCTACTACAAAAATGCGGTGAAACAACATGGAAATTGAAATGTATTAATGATGGTCAGGCCCACTGCTGTTCATGTGTAAACACTGAAGTAAGTCAGTCAGGGATGCTTGAATCGACATTCTAAACCCTCAAAAAAAATCCTGGGTAACGCAACAACTCCTTGAACTGAGAGGACAGTATTACAATTGTGATTTGCAAAGAGCTATACCAATTTCTTTGTAAAGTCAGTGTAGAACTACCTGAGGGTTAGCGGCCTGGTCCATGATCTTCAGCAGCAGAGTCTGATCCTGGTCTCTGACTTGATCTTTGGCATCACCTAATCGATCTATCAAGCTAGGTAAAACTGAGACAGAAAGAAATACAAAAATCACCAGACACAGCCCCATTTGTAATGTACTCCTGATGTATTCATATATCCAGAAATAAACCTTCTTTAATTAAAAAAAAAAAGCGTATATAAATAAACATAAAAATAAATGTGTATAAATAAAACCAGACAAAATAATCTTACCTGTTCCAATCTGGGTCCGGAAACGGTCTTGCAATCTTGTCACCAAGGTGGACAAAATGTCAATTCCCAGCAAAGCCAACTAAGGGAAAAAGAAATAAATACATAAATAAAATTTTTATTTTTAAAACATTCGAAACATGTCTATTGTATGTCCATTCCAATTACAAATATTTTGGAGACACACATTGGTCACGTCATATTCACCAGCTAGCATTTTCTATACATTACAGAATACACTTTATTAGGAACACAACGTTCCTTTGAGGATTTTGGTCCATGTTGACATGACTGCATCATAAAATTCCTGCAGATTTTTTAGTTGCACTTTCATGCTGTGAATCTCTCGTTCTACCACATCCCAAAGCTGTTCTACTGGACTCAGATCCAGTGACTGGGAAAGCCACTGAAGAACACTGAGCTCATTGTCATGTTCATGAAACCAGTTTGAGACAACTTCTGCGTTGTAACATGGTGCATTATCATAGTGGAAGTAGCCATTAGAAGATGGTAAATTGTGGCCATGAACAGATGCACACGGTCAACAACGATACTCAAACAGGCTTCAGCATTCAAGCGATGACTGATTAGTGTTAACGAGCCCAGTGTGCCAAGAAAACATTCCTTACACCATTACACCACCTCCACCAGCCTGGACTGCTGACACAAGGCATGATGGGTCCATGGATTCATGCTGTTGGCGCCAAATTCTGACCCTACCATCTCTGTTAAGATTCATCATTTTTCCAGTCTTCAACTGTCCAGTTTTGGTTGAGTATGTGCTCAGTGCAGCATCAGTTCTCTGTTCTTGGCTGACAGAAGAGGAACTCAACGTGACCTGTTGTTATAACCCATCCGCCTCAAGGTTTGACGTGTTGTACATTCTGAGATGCTTTTCTGCTCACCACAAGTCTGCCCATTCTCCGTTGGCCTTTCTCATCAAGATGAGAGTGAGCAGAACAACTGATCACTGGAAGTTTTTTCTTTATTGCACCATTTTGAGTAAACTCTAGAGAATTTTGTGCATGAAAATCCCATGAGATCAGCATATTATATATATATATATATATATCATTACATTACAGTGAAATTCTTTTCTTTGCATATCCTAGCATGCCAGGAAGCTCTGGTCAGAGCGCAGGGTCAGCCTTAATACAGAGCCGGCATTAAGGGCCTTGCTCAAGGGCCCAACAGTGGCAGCTTGCCAGTGCTGGGGCTTGAACCCCCCGACCCTCCGATCAGTAACTCAGAGCCTTAACCACCAAGCCACCACTGTTGAATATATATATTCAAACCAGCCCATCTGGTACTAACAATCATTCCATGGTCAAAATCACTGAGAGTACATTTTTCCCCCCATTCTAATGGTTGATATGAACATTACCCAAAGCTGGTGGCCCATATCTTTATGATTTTATGCACTGCTGCCACATGACTGGCTTATGAGATCATTTCATGACTGAGTAGGTGTACAGGTGTTCTTAATAAAGTGTACTATGAGCACATTCAGCAGCAACGCAAAGTATAAAAGAAACAGCATACACTGCCAACAATTACGTTCATTTCAGTCCTGTTCAGTATCTCCTCAGCTTAAAAGGATATACAGGCTGTACAATATAAACAATTCAGATGATCCTACTTTTGCCATGTTGACAGTTGGTTTCCAGCATTACCTAGCTAGCGATGCTGTTTGTGTATCGTGCAAGAGAAATCCGATCCAATCACCACACTGAGAACAATACAAGAACATAGCTTACATAAACACCAGCACTAAATGCATGGTAGAGTTTGGATTTGCACTATTCAGATACTGATATCCAAATACACGTGATAAACAAGTGAATGCAGGGTTTAAAAAAAAAGGCCCAAATGAGAGTGATCCTGTTCTTCAACCAGTCATACACAGTCAGTAGTCTTCAACAACCATATATTTAGTCACTTCTATCAGAGTATTTCCCTGCACCTAGCTATTCAGTTTGGATCAGCAGACGGGCTTGAAGGTATAAAACTGATTCTTTGTTTGTAGACAAAGGAGAATTACATTCATTACAGTGATGATGACTTAAAAAAGGAAGCTGGGAGAGAACTAAGCCAGCCATAGAATATCAAATGGCTTGCAGGGGGTGATTTTGTTTTAATACGAACCAAATGAGCTCTATCCAGTTATTTACATGCTTCTTAGTCTCATCACCCATCACTTATCATCTTACCATTATACATAACCCGTGCATTGTTTAAAAAAACGGAAACAATCATCTTTTTTGATCTACACACATCTGGACTGTTACGCACAGTAGTTCGACTCAAATGATGGATTGCCTCTTACTCTGGTGGAAACGCCTGATGAAATTACTGACCATTATAAACTGTTCACGTCATCTCCTAATATGATCCAGAGCATCCCACAAGTGCTTTATGGGGTCGATGTTAATCTAATGGCCAGAAACACGGAGCCTCTACCTCACTGTTCATTCACAGAATTTTCACGTGTTGTTTCAGTCAAACTGTGAATGGCAGATCTACAACGAGTCCATGGCAGCTCTACAATGGCCCCATTCACACCTGGTATTATGAATGCATCTCCAGAGACCACTTGTCACTGCCCAGCATTGTCCAGGATGCAACAAGAATAGTCTCTGAAACGCATTTGTCCCTGTTCACACCTATACTTAGCGGTATCCACTTATAATCAGATTACCCATGATGCATGTTAATGTCAGGTCTGAACAGGGCCCTAGTTGCTCTGGTCTGGTCGCTCAAAAATGATCAAATCTTGGATAATTATCTCCGCTGTCAGACTACTGAAACCTTATCCTTATTCCATGCATATTAGCAGCACTGGCACATACCATGTCAGCCTGCAGCATGCCACTGCTTGCCCCCTTGCACAGAAACTCTTTTCGTACAGTGACCTATGTTAGAAAATTAAGGGCTTTTCTTTTCAAAACCTGATTCCCTATAAACTATATGAAATAAAGTTGCATTTATGTCCATCAGTACATCTGTATTTCTACACAGTGTGTAACTCAAGATTTTACTTTTGTTGTAGAAAAAAAAATGAGATTACACCTCATATCTTATTCAGAGTGGTTTTACATTTCCAGTGCATACAAACCCTTAATGCTGCCCATGTGATCTCAGTCTCTCATATCAAGACATCATAAACTGGTTTATTTAGATGATTTTAATGATTGTTAATAACTAACTGGTTTTATTTTTCAGTTAATTATTTCTGAAATGTACATATAAGTTGAGAGAAGTAAATAGACCAAGGCCACAGGAGAGTTTGAGTTCAAAGCCCTGTTACCAGCCGGATTCATCCTGGACCAGTGCTTGGGGCAGAGAACAATGAAGTCAGCTGTAATATGAGGCTTATACAATATTAGTCAACAGATTTGTACAAGCTAAAAAAGTAACTTAGTCTGAGACCAACAAGAAAGGCTTCAGGAACCCTCTGAAAGGGCAATAAAAACATATATAACAACAAAATTAACAAACATAAGCTTTGGGAGGCCACATATCTTTCTCTGCTTTCTCAATAATGCTCCCACCCCATAATGTGCGAGTCTGCAAACAGAGGCATAGAACCTAGACACAAAATATTAAGGGGTTGTTATAGTTCATCAAAACATCTACAGAGAGCTGACTGAAATGAACACTGGAACGCCCCAAGCTTTCAGTCTTTCAGTCCTCCTTTTTAAAAGGATCAAAATTTTTATCAAACAAAGGGGCTGGTCGAAAGCAGTACAGTGTGACAGTGAAAGCATTTTTTACTACTCCGACCTGAAAGAGGAAAAAACAGTTCCAACAGTCTACTTGAGTAATGAACACGACATCAGTTTATTTTTTTTGCTTTCATCCATCAATTCAAAAGACATGCAAAGTAACATAAGAAAATTAAATGTTGTAGGGTTTGTCTCTGCTACTTGGTCAATAAAATAGTTTCAGCATTTAGAAACCGCTTGCTATTAGGCCCTGTTTACACTGATGCATTTTAACATGAAGACGATCCTCGTCCATACTGGCGTTTCCACAGTGTTTCAGAAATGACCTCTGTCCACACTACATGACCGAAATGCACACTGGGCATGTGCGTACAAGTGTAAACAGGAAGTCGGTCACTGGCAGGTACAACAATGAGCATAATGGTGAGGAACAACAGGGACATCTTCATGTGGACAGATGATGAGGTGGAATTGTTACTCAAAGTAACTAATGACTACAAGGCAGACATGGCGGTCGAAAATGTCGATTGGGAGTCATGTCAAAACTAATATGGTGAGACACTCGACAGGTTTAGAGAGCACTATCCACCACCGGAGAAAGCCATAGCAACGGGAAAGAATTATCCGCACAAAACAGAGGAGATGACCGGAGGTATGTAGGTCTTATCATTGCTATAATATTTTGACTTTAAAAAAGTTGAAATGCTGGCTAATACCAGTAAACTTGAACAGAATATGTTTTCTTATGAAGTCACCTACATAATCACCAACATTCACCATAATCACCAATAACCATTAATCACCAACATTAACCACAGATTTAATGTAGCAGCGCTAACTGTAACCGTGGTATTGTGGCAGAAATAGTCAAATGCCAGTGCTACTGCTCTCAAATGTTAGTCTGGAGCCCTGTGTATGTACGTGTGTATATGTGTGTGTGTGTGTGTGTGTGTGTCTATGTGCCTTTACTGTATATAACTGTGTTTTGTGTTAACAGGTCACGTTACCACCAAACTAAACGCCATAAGAATCCATTAACGGCATGCGGTTGAAAAGTGACCACGGACGTGTGGTCTTGCTGTTCTTTGAACTCTGCGAGTCAATTTGGGGAGGATCGCTGGCCACACTTGCATTGTCTGTAGGCATAGCGACCAGCAACGTAGGACCAGAGGTCCTGGTCTCGGAACAGACAGGCGCAGAGTTGTCCATTTCCAGTGGAGAAAGAGTCCAAGAGGTTTCTGTGTCTGCAGATGCAATCTAGTGGCACATAAATTTTATGGGCGCGGCTTTTACACACTTAGCGGTAATAGCACCGAAAGCAGAAAACAAGCGTCCGAGAGAAATACATGTATTTCGCCTACTATATAGTAGGTAAGTATGCAGTATCGGATGCAGCCATGGTAACTGGCGGAGCTGCTGCTTTGGCTCCAATGTGTTTTTGTTGCACGTTGCACCCATGAAAAGTTCCCGACTGACCACCTGTCAGGCAGCGCGTCAGTATCGGGTTGACCCGGTACTACCAGTACTTATGGACATCTGGTACCATCAACTTTTTTTCTTTTTAGTACTGACTTGGTACCAAAGTACCGGTACTTTTGACAACCCTAATCTCTGATAGAACGATAACAATTGCGCATGGTTACCTCTGCCTGAAATTCAATGAACAGCAGCCACGCTAATCCTTCTCCATTTGTTTCCTGTTCCTGTAATCAGTGAATGTGCCAGCTCCAGCTCAGAACCAGCCTCTACAAAGATTCCAGATGACACAAATGCCTGCAAAGACTTTGGATAATCCCAGCGCTCTACACGTGTTGCTCCTGGGGTAACAGTGAGCCTGTATCGTTCAGCTCTACGGGCTGGTCTGGACAGTCTTGATGCCCTGCTTCTGGAGCTCTCATTACTTGGAGGCCAGTCAATGTAGCTGAGGATGGCCCCATATGGACGGACTAGGGACACTTGGAAGCCATGGAGATGGCATTGGACTACAAGTGATGCGGGCAGTTTTGATGCGGTGTCTTTTTGCGCCCAGGTCTCCATCAGTGGACAGTGCATGATATCAGCATAACAGACTTCATGTTGAGACTGTGGTGAATCTCCTGATTACAAAGCTGCACTTCTGTTATATCATGTATCTCACAGCTACAGAAGGAATTTATTTATTTATGATCGCACTGTCCGTTGTTACACAGATGAGGATGGGTTCCCTTTTGATTCTGGTTCCTCTGAAGGTTTCTTACTCCTATCATCTCAGGGAGTTTTTCCTTGCCACCGTCACCTCTGGCTTGTTCGTTAGAGACAAATTTATCAATTTAAAATTTAGATTGGAAATTGATATATTTCTATAAAGCTGTTTTGTGACAGTCAAATGTAAAAAGTGCTATACAAATAAAACTGAATTGAATAAACTTTATAACTTCTTTATAAACCCTATAACTTCTCAACACGTATGAGGAAAAGTAAGTAAACAAGCCATCAGAGTTCATCAGTACAATTACACAATCACAGGAGCCATGTTGAGATACTCAAAGCTCATGAGACCAGATCCTGCACGGATAAGGATTAATCACACAACAAGCCAAAGCCACAGGGAGCTAAACATCATCAAGCCTCATATCGACAAATCAATCTAATAAAAATGAGATTATAGACGTGGACATGCTTTAGAATAATAATCAGTTTGATTACACACTTTAAGCTTTTAAATTGTGGAATACTGCAATGATATCATTAATGTTTCATAAGGATCTCGCAACAAAGAAAAAGGCCATGTTTAAGTACGGTAAAGCAGATGTACACCAGAGCTTTGAACAATTCCCAAGGATATGCTTTGGCTGTTCGTGTGTCATCATTTATGGTGCTGCCATGTCATAATTTATGAACAGCACTGCCAGTGAACAATTTAACTGAAGTCCATTAAAAAAAACCTTTAGACATCACCATTTTGTCACAAGTAAGACCGTTCAAACATTATTTGTTTTAATGTGTACAGCAGAACTCTAACCTCATTTCATTCATGTTGGCACATGTGGAAAACAAACATGATCACTGAACACACACACACACACGATAGTAATCTGGCTCACACGTGGACAGGTTTGTCAAGTGAGTTTTGCGATGCGATCACTCAGACCAGTTGTGGAGGTTTGTCTGGGACACATGCAGACACACTACATTTGTAGTGTGAATGGATCCCAATATTCAGAGGATCACCTAGAGACCAGTGTTTCCACTGGTGTGATCTGTGAACATCGACACTGATGCCTGTCGATACACAAAACAGGTCAATGTTCATTGTTCTTGTTCCACTGGTTTGCATATGGTATACTATTTTAATCTTTATATTCTAAAATGTGCATACTAGTGATGCATGGTGATCTCTTCCCAAGTTTTGGTCCCTGTTCTCTCTGACTCTGTAAATGTGGCTGTTTATTAGACCCTGACCTCCCCATCCCAGCTTACATTTTCTCCCCTATTCCCACCCAGGAGACAGTTCTCTCCATCATACAACAGCCATCATCTCAGGAGCGTGAAAGCTAACGCGCGTTTCCTCTGAGACGTCTTTCACGACATCTTTTTATGAACTGCTTTATCACTGGGCAGAATCACACACTCAGAGGAAAGTGTTATCTGCCTTCTTTCCACACGAGCTCAGACGTCAATGATTGGTTAGTGTCGCTGTGATTGACAGGGGAGCGAGAGTACGTCATCCATCCTACCGGGAGAGCACAAGCAATTTAACTTTCTTGGTTCTTGGCTCACTCAGGAGCCTTCATTCTTGAGTTAGGCCATTCTGCATCACAGCACAAATTGGATAACTATAATTGGATTTATTTGTTTGTTTATTTTAATATGTTTTAAATCAGCCATTTAAGCAGCCAATACTGTGTGAGGAAAACCCTAATAAAATATAACAAAAAATTCCATTTTCTTTGCTAAATATTAGGGGTGTAACGATGCAAAAATGTTACGATATGTATCGTAGATAGATTTTTTTTTTTTTAACAATTAGATGTCCATTTTATCCTATGGTTTGTTTGCGGTCACGTGATTCTGATGACGTGCGAAATTAAGATGGAATTGTATGATATCCATCATACAATTTTATTTTAATAAGTTTTAAAATGTTTTTTTAAAAATACATATAAAACAAGACTACCCTGCCAGCCACTCACACACAAGTACATTTCAGATCTGTGGGAAACACTCATAAAACACTGAGCATAATCAGTAAGAAACAGGTTACCATGACCACGGCAGGGATGAAAAGGATATTGTTATAATTAATTTGATAAATCACTCGGCACAGCACAGCCTGCTCCAAACACGCCATAAGCATGTTCGTCTCAAATCCACACACACACACAACAGTCCAAACTTTATGAAAATGGGCATGCGCGCTCAAAAGTGTTTTTAAAACGAACGTCTGCAGTAGATAAAATAAAGTGCACCTACAGGTCGGTGTGAAACTGGGGTGATCATAACTAAATGGTTTCTGACAAGTGTTTGGGAGGCTGCTTCTCCCGAATGACATGTGAATTAACAGATACTGAAATGACTAAACCACTTCGTACAAGAAATGACACCTTATCACTTTTATTCAGTGTTACAACCGAGGATTAGTTGACAGGAAAACCTGACGTGGGAGACTTCATTTACGTTGATGCAAGGTGTTATTCTTCATGAGCGATGTGCCAGCTGTGGTTCTGCTTGATAGAGCTTTATGCACAACCTACCTTCAAATGAGAATATGTATTTTAAAGTAATAAATCAGGGAAACCTGAATTGAGAGTTGTGTGTTTTATGACCGCCTCTCCACTGGCCGTGAGACAGTTTGACATTATTATGGTACGACGTCAGAAAACATCGGGCAACAATTTAAAAAACACACAAGCAGGTGATGAAATGTAGAGGAATTTAAGCACTTGCACATACTGTACATTTCACTTAATACTTTACTATAATGCGAATTACTTATTTACCCTTTAAACATTCTCGCATCCTAAATTTTTGTTGGTGGGTTCAAGTGGAAAAATCTACATTGCACACCTTACACATCACTGAAGCATGAAACAAACAGAAGGCAAACAGTTTAAATCCCCTAGCGTGTTTCAACAGTTCCTTTTGCTAACATGTACTTAGTTTTACACACTGAGCATGTGAAGCTTAAGGGCCTTGCTCAAGAGCCCAGCTGTGGCAGTTTGCCAGTGCCAGGATTTAAACTCACAAATTTCTAATCAGTAGCCCAAAGTGTTAACCGCCACCATGCCGAACACCATGTGGAGCGCTGAAGTGACAAGGAGTAAAAGGATTGCCATCAGGGTGAGTTAACACTCAGATCTTTAAGCTATTCTAAATACTCCCGCGTAGTCAATGTGATCCGTTGTTGGGGGAGGATCTGATGCTTCATCACGGCAACTAGACCCTACCACAAATCCAATCATAATCATATCACCCTGCAGCTCTCACCTGGTTTCCCACTGAAGCTAAGCAGGGTTGAGTGTGGCCAGTACCTGGATGGGAGACTTCCTGGGGAAAACTAAGGTTGCTGCTGGAAGTGGTATTAGTGAGGCCAGCACGTTGTGCTCACCTTAAGGTCTGTGTGGAGCCTAATGTCCCAGTCTCTGTGGACATTAAAAATCCCAGGACACTTCTCCTAAAAGAACAGGGGTATAACCTGGGTGTCCTGGTGAAATTCTCCCACTGTCCCTTCTCTATCATGGCCCCCAAATAATCACAATTCACTACATCACTCTCTCCTCTCCACTAATAGCTGGTGTGCGGAGGTCGTTCTGGGGCTCTGACCGTGAGACTATATTTATGAAGAAAATAGTTCAGCAATAATTTCATGTATTTCTGAAAAACATGTAGGACTATAATGTACGTGGGGTACTGTATTTAGATTGGAAAATCCACCAAAAAAATAAAATAAAATTTAAAAAGTCACATCAAACGCTGTTACTAACCATGACACTGCAACAGGCCCACTCTCCACATGAGTAAAGTCTGGGTTTTGATCTCTGTCCTGGGCTGCTCTTTGCTGCAACTGTCCAATGTTTTGCTCCATCATCAAGTTGGGGAATCATTTTCAGCCCAAAGTCCATCGCACTGACCCGTTCTCTGATTGGGAAAGCTGGCCTTCCTCATTCCAGTAGCTTGTAACAGTTGAGTCCATTCCAAGAGCCTCAGGACTGGAGGCTTTTCAAATACAACATGGCTTATGGGAGCATTCAGGACTTCATTAACAGCGGTTGAATAATGGGGAGCATTGACCGAACACAATAGTAGACAGAGAGCAGGAGAAAAAGTGAGTGTGCACAAATGGTGATAAGTATGCTTGTGTATAAACCAGTGAGTGTTGTCCTAGCCTCAGCCTCAGATACTCTGACCATGGGTCACAGCGTGTCTTATATGTTTTGTACACTTTTTTGGCCACAAGCCTCAGAAGGTTGCAATTTAATTGGCTATCCATGAGAAGATACAAATACATGGTAACACTGATACAGCTACAGAGACTCAGGCCTAATGCACACAAGAACTATAAACATTAAAATCCAATTACATACCAAAAAAAACACTAAACGGACAAAAGTTTGTAGGCACCTAACCATCACACCCATATGTGGACCTTCCCAAAAGAAAGTTATGAGTACACACCTCAATAGAATTTCCTTATGCTGAAGCGTTACAATTTCCCTTCACTGGCGCCAAGGGCTCCAAACCTGATTCCAGTATGACAATACCCCTGTGCACAATGGCAGGTCCAGGAAGACATGGCTTGTCAAGGCTGATGTGGAAGAACTCAAGTGACCTACACAGAGCCCTGACCTCAACCCCATTGAAAACCTTTGGGATGAACTGGAACGTCCACTACATCCCAGGCCTCCTCACCTGACATCAGTGCCTGAACTCCAAATGGGGAATCCCCCACAATCATGCTCCAAAATAGAGTAATAGAAATCCTTCCCAGAAGAGTAGAGGCTATTATAACAGCAAAGGGATGATTAATTCTGGAAAGGGATGCTCAAGAAGCAAATATGGGTGTGACTATCGGATGTCCACAAACTTTTGGCCATACTGTGTATATGTAGTTCTACTGTTGCTATTAAATACCCAGCTGTCAGAACATTTATGCCTGAACACAATCTATACAATGCAAAAGGGGGTCTCTTGGTAAACCAGGGCAGCTACAGGGACTATTTTCACAAAGTATTAGAAAAAAGTTCAACTTATTTGATTACATGACAACCAAGTGAAATCATATGTGACAAATTCTGCATTTCTCAAAACCTGTCCATTTGCAATCAAACTCCCCGTGTCATCATAAGTGACATGGCTGAACAAGCTCTGCCCAGTGCCATTAACATCATTTTCAATAAACTCACTGGAAAAACTGGTCATGGGACCATAAACAGCATCATTATGGAATAATAAGGCCTACTGAAATGCCTATTCTCCAAATATGTCAGTAGATGAGCGTTTATGCAAGAATACACCTCTTACAATAAGAATACGTCAAACTACTCAGGAGTAAATTCAGTAACATAAAACTCTGCACAAAATAACCTGCCATTCAAGCACAGATTGCATATTAATTTTTTTTGTCACAGGGGACACTCCGATATATCGCTCATCATACTCTGTCTTGGTAATCATACAATATTCTTCGTAACTGGAATTTCAGGCAATCAACACTTGGGTCTAGGCAGCAAACAAGAGCAACCACTTGCCCAGTTGGCTAGCTAATGAATTTATGATTTGTCCAACATTGCAATGTGATCTTTAGCAGTGTCTGCCATTTCAGACATCATGATAGAGACATAATTTACTTCATGACAGACAGCTAATTAGCGTATGTTCCTAGGTGATAATGTGACGTTAAACTTGTGAAAATGGCCAAAAAAAATGCATATGGCTCCATAGTGCCAACAATTTACAGTGTCGCGACGACCGTATTTTGACAGTTCCTCAAAGTTTAACGACTGTGCAGATGATGTGACGCTATGGCCAGAGGTTGGCCACATTCATATAATTAACTACTTCGGTTTCTCTGAAGGCGTTGTTGGTGAAGAACTCGTATAATTACCCGCACAGCAATAAAATAGGCCAGGTTTTGTATAGGAAACACAGCAACTTTGTTTTTTTGAAAACACAGACAGAGCACAGTCAGAAAGTTAGCAGCTTGGGTAGCTAGCTGACGCCGCTTGGTAACAGTTGGGCGTTCATATCCTAAATACAGCTCCGGATCAGGGTGAAGAGGGCTTTTTGTCCGCAAAATGATAAGAGCACACAAACCTTCTTTGGGGAGTATTTAAACATTAACTCTGCAAACTCTGCTTGTTTCCTCTCACCAATATTAGGCATAGAACTTCTGGATGACTAAGAACTATCTGAAATTAAACTAAGCTACTGACTCAATAAGACTGAGCTACTCATTGTTGGCTCTAAAACAGCACTTGCAAATGTGAACACCTTCACCCTCTCCATTGACGGCTGCACCATACCGTGCTCCACTCAGATTAAGTGTCATTTTAGATAGCACTCTCTCCTCTGCTGCACACAAACAACGTTTCTCACAGTGCCTTTTTCCATCTACAGAACATTGCAAGACTACGCCCATCCCTCTCTCAACACAGTACAGAAGTCTTGGTCAATGCTTAGGTTACATCCCGCATTGACTACTGCAATTCCATCCTGTCTGGCATCCTTAATAAACTACTTCACCGGCTCCAAATCAACCAGCCATGTAACACCTCTGCTCATCCAGCTTCACTGGCTTCCTGTTGCCTATCGAATCAAATTCAAAATTCTGCTTCTCACATTTAAAGCCCTACATAATCATGCTCCACTTACCTCACTAACTTCTTGGAGAACTACAGCCTACACTCCTCAGCAGGTCTGCTAGCAATACCGGACATGAACTTTAGCACCATGGGTGGAAGAGCCTTTAGTCACATTGCCCCTAAGCTCTGGAATTCACTTCCCCATCACATCCGCAACCGTGAACCCATTTCAAGACTCAAAATTTCTTTAAAAACTCATCTCTTCAAGCTTGATATTCGGTGACATGGTTACATAATAGACTACGTTTACATGGACAGCAGTAATCTAATTGAGACAATATTAGACAAAATAAATAAATAAAGACAATATTGTGATTAAGGTGTTTACATGAGCCGCTTTTAGAATATTCCTTTCATGATACCGTTTTACATGTTATAGAACATAGATCGATTAACAGCACATGCCATTACGTCACCTCGCCACACCGTCCGACGGTTCCTCCAGAATTTCACGTATCAACACACGATTCATCTTTGTTATGGTACGAAGACTTAACGACATAACGAAGACTTCTTTATGTTTATACAGTTCTGTGTGTTTCACTCTTTAATTTTTTACGAAAGCTTCAAGTGCGGTTAATTATTTGTCATGCTGTACGTGCAAATAGACAACTGCTTGAAGCTGTGGGCTGTGTCCCAAATTGCGTACTTACCTACTACATAGTAGCATATACGCATGTATGTCTCCTACTATATTGTAGGTAAGTACACAGTTTCGGACGCAGCCGTGCTCTCTTGTTTGCCGTAAAACGGTTGAGCACTACCATGTCCTGTCGCAAAATGCGGTGAAAACTCTCACACGACATTAATAATGTGATTATGGTGTGTACATGTCCGTAATGCACACTGATAATGCGACTAAAACAGGAGTACTCCACATGTCTTAATTCGATTTGTGTTTACTTCGAGTATGACTTTAATCGGATTAAGGTAATAAAAAAAATAGCTGTTTACATGATAGCTTCTTAATCAGAGTATTGTCTTAATCGGGTTAATATTGGAGTATTGTTGTCCATGTAAACGTACTGATACTTCATTATAATGTGTGTTTTAATGTTTTATGTATATATATATATATATATATATATATATATATATATATATATATATATATTTGTGTGTGTGTGTGTGTATATGTGTGTGTTTTAGTGTTTTGTGAATTGTATTTACATGTTGAATTTGTGACCTTGGGTGTCATGAAAGGCGCTTTTTAAAAATAAAATGTATTAGAGAACACAAGGTATACGGCGGCAGACACGGACATTCTTTTAAGGTTTGCTGGTGCTCAAAACCAGTATGCTCCAGGAATTTCTACAATTCACCGCTGTTGTTGTGCCAGCCAACGACAGCAAAGCCTGACCCTGAGCTCATTTTTTATTCTTACTAACTCTCAAAGTTTCTGTTTAAGTAATTCTGTCGCTCTGTTTAGCCGGTTTTAATAAGGGTTCCTATAGAGTCCGAAACAGAAAAACAGTACAACTGAAGATAAAATCCATCATGGCAGTGCTCATTGGTTTCTCAGGAAAAAGGTAACTATTGTCATAATGAGGGCCCTCTGGCCAAAATCAATAAATTATTGCAGAGAAGACATGTGTCTCTGCTTTTTCCCTGGTTACCTTAATAATATTACTATACATGCACTGCTGTTTGCACGGCTGACAGAAACCTGTAAAAGAAAAAAAATTTTAATGACTGATCATTGACATCCCTAATCACAATATCCTTGATATCTCAAAAAAGCATATTATGACATCATAATACGTATATATTAAATTGTCTTATTTCCCAGCCCTAGTCTACAATGTCTCTGGGATCTTTACTCGTTCTGTTGAATGTGCTAATTTTTGTTAATTTTGGCTAAATGCTTTATATGAACTCGCACAACACCAGTCTGAGCTGAACACTATCAGACAGCTGCCGTAGCCAACTCAACTGATCCCAAGGGTGGCAAGAAGGACCGAAAAAGTCTTAGCACCCTGCCCACAGCACAACATATTTCCTCTGCTTAATCTGCTTACAATGTGTTTACAGTTATATTTAATCGACCCTCTCAAGTCATATTCATATTCCCCTGAGGGATTAATAAAGGTTTATCTTACCTTCTCTCATCTTAAATACAGAATGCCCTGATTCATGGGCAATGCTGCATTCCTCTTTACCACACAAACATTACAGTATGCTGTAGATGGTAGACAATCTGATGCTCAAAAATAAACACAAAAACAAGAGAAAATCTTACAAATAAAAATAAAAAAAGCCCTTTGCAATTATACACAAGTCATGTGTAATGCTGGTTGTGCTAGTTAAGTCTGGTCTGGATGTCCTCGGTAAAAAGGTATTCCAGCAAATTAGTGAAAACTTACAACAAAATATGTTGCAGCTTCCGAATATGCTTCAGAACTCACTTGTTTGCTATTAAATCAGAGAAACTAATAAAGCAGTAATTCCTGTCCAGCATCCATTTCCAAGCCCCGGCATTAAAGAGCAATCCAAGAGCAAGGTGAAGGACAATATTTACACTTAGCTGTGCAACAGTTGAGATATTAGCCATATATGGTGGTGCATCATGTAGGGAGGCTTGCTGATGTCAATTTAGGTAGAAACGCCAGTGCTTAAACATAACGTTTGTTAATTAGGACTCAGGCACAATGATAAATGATGCTCCCCATCTACGGACTCCGGTCTAATGAACGCTTTGTGTGTGTGCCAAAAAAAAAAAAAAAAAAAAAAAAAAAAAAAAAAAAAAAAAAAAACAGGCTCAGCTGATCACAAGCCCTTCATCTGGATCTAAGCCCTCTAACCACTGTTTGTGGATGTTCTCAGTGTTCTGTTCAAAGTCTGAGGGCAAAAACTTTCATAACTTAAAAAAAAAAAAAAAGTAAAGCATCTGTTGATTGTTTTTACCATCCTGCTTTCAGTATTTTTAGCTTCATGACAGGACGGATTTAAAAAAAAAAATGTTAAACCAAGCATGCATGACAAAATAACCCATTTATAACACAGGGAAAGTAGGCAAAAAACAAAACAAAACAAAATAATAATAATCCATCCATCCTCAGCCGCTTACTGCTTTTCAGGGTCGCGGGGGAACCTGGAGCCTATCCCAGGGAGCATCAGGCACAAGGCAGGGTACACCCTGGATAGGGTGCCAGTCCATCGCAGGGCACACAATCACACACATTCACACACCCTTTCATACACTATGGACACTTTAGACACGCCAATCAGCCTACCATGCATGTCTTTGGACTGGGGGAGGAAACCGGAGTACCCGGAGGAAACCCCCACAGGGGAGAACATGCAAACTCCGCACACACAGAGCCATGGGAATCGAACCCCGACCCTGGCGGTGTGAGGCGAACGTGCTAACCACTAAGCCACCGTGCAATCCATAATAATAATAATAATAATAATAATAATAATAATAAAAAAAAATCATCACTCAATGCTGTAGCCTGGCCCACATTTTTAAACCTCAGTGAGCCGATTGTTTTCTAAACAGGTCAATGACTGTCTAGTGGGAGCACAAAATGCATGTGCAGTGTGAATAAAGGTGGTACGTCTTTGTATATAATTACTAAACGAACACGTTTTAGATTAAGCTTGTGTTACCAATCAAACAGCTAAAGCCCTAGTTCACACTACATAATTTTAAGCCCAATTTGCAAGTCGCTGAGCTCACCGACAAAACCCCTTTGATCGGAGGCAACTCAGCAAGCAATCGGCGCTCACCAATCGGCAGTCGATAGTCATGTGTGAACTACTCAATGACACATCTACGAGGCATTGGCAATGCCAGACAGATATTTGGCATGCTAAATATCTGGACCTGTTGGGCGACTCCACAACCTGTGGTGTGAAAAGTGTCGTCAGTGGCAGTGACTGCAATGACGAGCTACAGCCAATGAGAGAGCAAGGCGTGGGGTGAGGTCACCGTGAGGAAGAGAAACCCGCAAAACCTTTTAATTCACCTCCAACTCTCCCTGCTGCCCGCATGTGCTAATCCATTCTTTTAGCATCCAAACCCACTTAGCTTTTTCCTTTTTGGGGTTTCTTCAGCACAAATCACCACACAAACAGTCTCGCACCACTTGTTTCTGTCCTACGTCCACCTTCAAATAAACAACTCTTGTTTTGTGCATGGTTTTCGCGTCATACATCCGTGTTACTTCTCGGGTGTTTTCGTGACAAAACGTAGTTTAGACACCAATTGTCAGATCATGTAGTGTCAGATCATGTTCCTTTGCTATAAAAGCATGACAAATAAGTGGGAACAGTTCAGTCCCATCCATGGTTTTTGGGAAACACTTCAGTTCGTTGTTTAGTTTGGAAATCATGTGTATCACCATGTTAGACTGGTAGCTATTAACTTCCATGAGTTGTTAGCAAATTAGCTGTGTAACAAAAGTAAGGAGACAAATCTGGACACCAAATAGGTTTTGGCCGATTGACTTCTTTTGGTGTCATTTGGAAGAGATAACTTGTGTATAAATGATTGCTAGTGTAACTGTTCCATAAACATGCTAGAAACACGGACAACGATGCACTAAGAAATAGTCTCAGGCACAGCCTGTCAGGAGAAAAATCTATTTGTATGAAGACATGCTAAAATTCAGCCAAGACTCGGACAAGCCACACTGCTAACACCACCGCTGCCATGACCTGGCAAATACATGGAACAAATGAGAAATGTCCTTACGGAAAAGGACATATTAGCAAGAGGAATTTCCCTTCACTAAATAAGGCTTAATTACATAATACCTTAAAATGTGTACAGTCCTTGATTTGTGTTTTCAGCAACAGCAGTTTCCTCAGCTTGGCTAGATATAGTGTGTAAAACAGCATTGACACACTGTTTTAAACGATGCACTCTTTACTTTTGGGTTCATATCCACTATAGTTTTATATCTTGTACTTTTTCTGGCTTCCTGTAGTATTTGAATTACTAACAAAGCCAGTAGAGTTAAAACCTTCATGTTGCATGAGCAACTCGGATCAGGCCACCGTCACATATCGGGTAGCAAGCACCCTTTATCATCTTTGGCGTTAGGATCCCCATAGCAGACTTTAATTTTTCCTTTTAAAAAAAAAAAAAAAAAAAAAAAAAAAAAAAAAAATGTAAATAACAATATAAACGTTTCGAGACTACAGAGTCATGGGAACATTTCAAGAAAGATTAGGCCCTGTGATGAATACCCATGCACAGAAATAAAATTAAAATTACGGTACTTTGTGCCTGTCAGCATTAATACAGTGACCGTAAAAGGGTGAGTGCACTTGAAAGATCGATTCTTATCCACAAGATCTTTCCTAGCTAAATAAATGACAGAGACATTGCCAAAACATAGGACTGTCTGTACTGCCAATTTCAGGAAAAGAATCATACAGTCATGCAACCTAGTAATCGAGCTCGTTCTCTAATCATTACTCATTCTGCACACAGTCTACAGAATACCACCTATTGTGTGTTGAACAACTGAGCTTTTACCTTGAAGTTGCTGGAGTTGACCCAGGAAGAAGCGAGGCCATCTACCATCTTGTCCAATGCAGTTTGATCCTGCTCCAAGTCATGAGACTTCTCCTTATCAGTGATGTAGTCGATGAGATCCTGACCAACCTGCAGCCTCCGGCCCACGTCCTTCTGCAGCACTTGTGCCAGACAGTACTCCATATTGGGCTCCATGGCCTATTCTGCTCAACCACCACCTCAAAGGCAGTGGGAGGAAAAACTAAAAGAGACTTTTAGTGTCCTTGTGGGAACCAACTTTTTTTTTTTTTAAAAACAACTCTAAATGTATCAATATCCTGTCGTCTTGTGCCAAATCCTATTTGCACAGCAGGGCAGCAAAAGGCTGAGCCTTGAGGATGTAGGCCTGGGAATGGCAACAATGCACCATATGTGCCTCGACAACAGCTGATGTGGCTTGTGAGCTCTCCTTTCTTTCCAAGCCAGAAAGCTACCAACAGCAAAACTTCAGAGAGTGGCTGCAGCATGGAGTGTGGTAACTAGCACAGGAGACGGAGGCTTCGGTGGGACGTTTCTTCATAATCCCACTAACGCTGTACCGCCTAGGGTCAAGAAAAACAAAACATATTAGTTAGCCAGGACCATTAGGACCCCAGTGTATTTAGGCCTATGGGTTTGTCAGTAGAATTCAGCAGGTACTACATGTGATTAGACGTACTACTGAGAGCCAAACATTTGGCTGTGACATGTCTGTTCGAACTATGGGTGGTGCTGCAACTGCCATACCTTAGCACCATGACAAAGTAGAAAAATATGAGCCACATGCCCACTAGAGCTGAACTAGGATCAAACTCTCCACATGTAGACAATTAGATGACCCAAATCCAGCACACAGGCAGGCAGGCAGAGGAATGCCTACGAACACTGCTAAGCTTTTTATTTCATTAGCATTATCTGACAATCATATTAGCAAAGCTAAATATGAACCTCCACAGGTAGCTAGCATCCCTTTAAGAAATGGAAACTGATCTTTTTCCAATAACAGCATTTTATTCCTGTTACACCACAGATATTTTATATTTATTAAAATTTATTAACACAATTATTTTCTGTTCATAGTTATATTTCTGTTGTCGAACAGCTATAAAGTTATTCTCTCAGCAGCCTCTATTTTTCTCTCTCTTAATGTTAGTAGACAAAATAAAAAATGCAGCTTGTTACTGAGAAGCAGAATGTCCTCTGTCCTGAACAACTTCCCATGGCAGAAAACTCAAAGCTACATCGTGCCCTCTGATACAAAGACACTGGAGACTCCTTCCATTAAAATTAAATAAATGTCATCCTAAAAAAGTGTCAAATACATGCTTGTCTTTTTTAAAGTAGACTTTTTAATCTGTTTATTAGTTATTTTAGAATTATGTGCAACGACCACCGTACGAGTACCTGTGAATGAGTTACTAAAGAACTGACAACATATCAGAAGAAG
>NC_071260.1:15586149-15623649 GCF_023375685.1 Ictalurus furcatus | reverse complement strand
CACACCAAATTGTTGAGGCCCCCCAGGTGCCCCCTTGTGGCCCCCACTTTTAAAACCACTGACTTATTGAATATTATTAATTCATATTAACATTAACTGCGATTATATGGACAACAATAATTCACTCTTAACCTGATTAAGACCATACTTTGATTAAGAAACTACCATGTAAACAGCAATTTTTACTTACCCTAATCTAATTAAGGTCATACTCAAATTAAGCTTTAATCGAATTAAGACAGGTGGAGTACTCCTATTTTAGTTGCATTATGGATGTGTATGACAGACATGTAAACACCTTAATCACATTATGAACGTTGTGTGAGAGTTTTCATTGCATTTTGCAACAGGACACGATCACACACGGCAGTTCTCAACATTTTACGGCAAAGAAGAGAGTTCGGCTGCGTCCCAAACCGCATACTTGCCTACTATAGGCCTGTAGTGGGGAAAAATACATGTATCTCAGCTACTATATAAACAGTAAGTACGCGGTTTGAGACGCAGCCAACGGCTTCAAGCAGATGTCTATTAGCACGTATAGCATGACAAATAATCAACTGCACTTAAAGCGTTTGGAAAAAAAATTAAATAAAAACACCCAAAACTGTATACGGTACCATAACGAAGATGAACTGTATGCTGATACATGAAATTCTGGAGGGACGTCGGACTGTGTGGCGCGGTGACGTAATGACACGGGCTGTTAATCTAATTCAATTCAATTCAATTAAATTTTATTTGTATAGCGCTTTTTACAATAGACATTGTCTCAAAGCAGCTTTACAGAAATATCAACATGGTATACAGATATTAAAGGTGCGAATTTATCCCAACTGAGCAAGCCACTGAGTGGCGACGGTGGCAAGGAAAAACTCCCTAAGATGTTTTAAGAGGAAGAAACCTTGAGAGGAACCCGACTCAGAAGGGAACCCATCCTCATCTGGGTAACAACAGATAGTGTGAAAAAGTTCATTATGGATTTATATGAAGTCTGTATGGCCTTAGGAGCAGCCGTAGTCCCAGCAGTCTGGAATTAGAGAAGATTTGAGCTCCATCCAGAGGCAGAAAGGATCTGGATCTCTAGTATCTCCATAAATTCATGTGGGGCTCGGCGAAAGGAGAGAGGGAGAAAAAAGATTATTATGACTGCGAAGTAGTAGAACAGAATCTAGTCAGGGTAGGCTTGAGTAAACAAATACATTTTAAGCCTAGACTTAAACACTGAGACTGTGTCTGAGTCCCGAACACTAATAGGAAGACTGTTCCATAACTGTGGGGCTCTATAAGAGAAAGCTCTTCCCCCTGCTGTAGCCTTCACTATTCGAGGTACCGTCAAATAGCCTGCATCTTTTGATCTAAGTAGGCGTGGCGGATTATATAAAACCAAAAGGTCGCTTAGATATTGTGGCGCGAGACCATTTAGTGCTTTATAGGTTAACAAAAGTATTTTATAGTTAATGCGAGATTTTACTGGGAGCCAATGCAGTATTGATAATATCGGTGTGATATGGTCGTACCTTCTAGTTCTAGTTAGGACTCTAGCAGCTGCATTCTGGACTAACTGGAGCTTATTTATATTCCTACTGGAACATCCAGACAGTAAGGCATTACAGTAATCTAATCTAGAAGTGACGAATGCATGAACTAGTATTTCCGCATCATGTAGTGACAATATGTTTCTTATTTTAGAAATATTTCTGAGATGAAAGAAGGCTATCCTAGTAATATTATCTACATGAGCATCAAATGATAGGCTGGAGTCAATAATCACTCCAAGGTCTTTAACTGCTGCACATGATGAAACAGAAAGACCATCCAGAGTAACCATGTGATCAGAAAGATTACTTCTAGCTACACGTGGGCCTAATAAAAGTATTTCTGTTTTATCAGAATTAAGTAGAAGGAAGTTAGTTAACATCCAATGTCTAATGTCCTTTACACAATCCTCAGCTTTACTAAGCTTCTGTCTGTCCTCTGGCTTCGCTGAAACATACAACTGTGTATCATCAGCATAACAGTGGAAGCTAATTATGTTCTAAAACATGTAAAACGGGAACATGACAGGAGTATTCTAAAAATATTCATAAAAATTCATAAAAGCGACTCATGTATACACCTTAATCACATTATCTTAATCAGAGTAAGCTCAATAATTAGATTACTGCTGTCCATGTAAACCTAGTCATTGACTGAATTCTAAAAAACCTTCTGATTGGCTCACATTCACTCACCACAAACAAAAGCATTTCTACTTCATCATTGAACATCAAACTGGTAATATATATGCTTAATATTAGACTCCACGCCAAAACTCCCACTTCACTGCTGCTCACTTCCGGTGTAAAATTTTAGCGGTGCAGAGCTTACAATATGCAGTTTTACTGTCATTCCACACAAGAGACATCATCTTTAAACACAGCACGAAATCGATGTATTTTCCTGTCTTCTTTTTATTGACAGGATATAATCGGCCCTTGTCATCAGATGTTTTTAAACTATAAAAAATAGCCTTTATAGGACGATACCGATTATCGACCGATACATCGGTGCATCTCTAGTGCAGACCTTATGATATGGAGGAAGTCCGCTGAAAGACGCTGCCAAAACTCATTTCTGAATGTTCAAGACAAGATTAAGAAAGTAGCCCTTTACCTTTTAAATGGTAGCGTGTATAATAGCCCAAACACAAGTGCATATCTTCTTAGAAGTGGATTTTCCAGAGCACTGTAGTAATCCAGAGAAATATTCCTTTTTCAGGAGACTGTATTTTAAAGATCATTTTGTAAAATCCAAATAAGCTTTACAAATCTTTATTGGAAAGGATTTAAACAACGTTTCTCATACTTGTTCAGTGAACCATAATCAATTATTGCACATGCACCTGTGGAGACACAAACAGTTTACAGGCGGTAGGCAATTAAGGTCACAGTTACAATAACTTAGGACACTAAAGAGACTTTTCTACTGACTCTGAAAAATACCAGAAGAAAGATGTCTAGGGTTCCTGCTCACCTGCATGAACATGCCATATACCTACTGCAGGGAGGCATGAGGACTGCAGATGTGGCCAGAGCAATAAACTGCAATGTCTGTAATGTAAGACGCCTAAGACAGTGCTACAGGGAGTCAAGAAGGACAGCTGATCGTCCTTGCATTGGAAAATTACATGTAAACATGTGTCCCCCCAGGACAAGATTGAGAACTTGCAAATGCCTTGGTGGAAGAGTGGAGTAACATCTCACAGCAAGAACTAACAAATCTGGTGCAGTTCATGAGGATGAGATGCACTGTAGTACTTAAAGCAGCTGGAGGACACTAGATTCTGACTGTTACTTTAGATACTGACCCCCCCCCCCCCCCCCCTTTGTTCAGGGACTCATTATTCCATTTCTGTTCATCAAATGTCTGTGAAACTTGTTCAGTTTATGTTAATTGTTCAATGTTTTTATGTTAATACAAATATATACACATGTTCAGAAATTTGCTGGAAATAAAAGCAGCTGAATGTGAGAGGATGTTTCTTTTTTGCTGTATATATATATCATACACTTTCTGTCAAACTGTCAATCAAAGTAGTGTGTGCTGATTTATGACCCTTTGTGCTTCCCTGGCCGACATTTCTGTAGGTAAGCTAATTTATGACTAGGGGTGGGGGTAACCCTATCGACTGTATCAGTGGGTCAATCTGGCCCCTGTGTGTCTGGGCTGTGGTGGAGGGGTGTGTGGGTGAGTAGCCCCCAACAAAGGTATTTATGTTAATGAGCCTGGTTTTTGGGTCGAAATACATCTGAAAAAGCGTATCAATGGTTAATATTGGGCAGGCGTTTGTGTTACTATGTGGGGGTATTTTCGTTTGTGTAAACACATTGTTAGAAAAAGCATGATGTTTGAATGTGTACATATATGAGTAGAATATTTGTTTGTGAAATAAATGAAAACAAATGTTGATTACGTTTTTTGGGATAAAAAGTTTAGGATGTAAAACGTAAAAATAAATAAATAAATACATAAATAAAAGCTCGTATTACGTGTCTTTCAAACATAACCCTTTAGGAGGTAAAAATGATTAAAAGAGCTGTTTAAAAAGAATGCGTATTACTGGTCTTCCAAAAAAAATATATAACCCTTAAGAGATAAAATGTTTAAAAGTGACGTTTAAAAGAATCGCGCGTATTACATGACTTCTAAACAAAGATCCTTATGAGGTAAAAATGTTAAAGTGTTGGCTAAAATAATCGCCGTATTGTTTAAACTAAGAAATAAGTTTTCGCAAGATGTATTCCATTCGCTGGGGTACAGCAGTAATGATGTTAAAACCGCTTCACCTCTCTCTCTCTCTCGCTCTCTCTCTCTCTAAACCCCGCCCCTACACACGTGTTTCAGATTCACCTCTCGCTCTCTAAACCCCGCCCATACACACGTGTTTCAGATTCACCTCTCGCTCTCTCTCTCTAAACCCCGCCCATACACACGTGTTTCACATTCACCCCTCTCTCTCTCTCTCCGACAGTTTGAAGGTACACCTAATTTATGAGCTCTGGTGACAGTGTCTGAAGTGTGTGTGTGTGTGTGTGAGAGAGAGAGAGATAGGGTCTTGTGTTTCCTGGGGGTTTTCTGACCAGAATGCTTACAATGTGTTTATGTTGTTGAATTAAGGGACGAGTCGTGCGTTTCAGTGTTTTACGATCCCTACCAATGTGTAAATTTGTGGTTTAAGTGAATCTTTGTTTCTGAAATTACTTTTGTGGTAATTATCAGTTTGTGTAACTAATCTATCAGAAAATATTAGACCTGGTGACTGAATGTGGTAGATGTATTAGAATTGTGGACATTTTATGTGTGTGTAGCTACCTGTGTGTATGATTTGTGTAATCCTTCTGTCAAGAAATGAACAGATAACATTTATTGCCTATGTTGTTGAGAAAAACACTGATGTGTGAAACATTTCTACATTCCTTCAAGGCTGTATGAGGACGTTGTTCTCTTTTACTGAAATAAAGACCAAAACCATCAGTGTTATTCATTGTGGAGACTGAAGCGACAATATGTCTGAAGAAAATTTAACATATTTATTACGTACCCTACTTTCCAAACAAGGTACTTTAAGGGTAAAAAAAAACAGACCTTTTCAAAAAAAAAAAAAAAAAGATGGTGTTTTAAAAGAATCGTGTGTTTTGTTTCAACTATAAACAAGTTTTTGGAAAATGGTTTGCCAAAGAGGATACTTTCACAGAACTGTTGCTAAATACATAAGCTTTTGTCTATGCTTTGGCATCCCATGTCCCCACTGGCTGAGAGTCAAATCGTGTACATTTATGACCTCTGGTAACACTGTTTGGCATAAATGTGTGATCTTTCCTGGCAGTTGTCTGTCTGTGGGAGACAGAGAAATGTGATTTCTGGGGGTTTTGCTGACTAGAATGCTTACAAATGTGTATATGTTAACGAATTAAGGAGTGAGTCATGCGTCTCAGTGCGTAAATAATGGTTAAGATGTTGTAGTTAAAACACAGAAGAAACTCTGCAACTATCTGTTACAATGGCTGCTCTGAGAAATCCTAATACCCCTAGAGGAATGCTGTGTATTCACCAACAAGAGGACTTGTTGAAATGGGAGAGGACTTGACTCTTGCTGCAAGAAAAAAAAAAGATGTTAGTTTGACAATTTATTCATGAAGATATTGTAAAGACGTTGTTGTTTAACCATGAGCATGGTGTCAACAACTCCAAAGATGGTGTCTTAAGTCCGAAGGTTTATTTAGGAGGAAGGAAAAACATTTAAAGATGATGTTTTAAAAGAAACGGGTGTTTCGCCCATAATGGTAAAAAAAGAAAAATGGTTGTACTCCAATGTGAAATAAATCGGTGGAGACACACTAAGTACATTTCTGTTCCACAGTCTATAAGGATCCCCACCCATAATGTAGAGTGACAAATGTACACACCCTCCGTGACTACGTTACTTAAGGTTTAAAAATTTTTAGTTTGTGATGGCAACAAGACAAAACTGTTATACATTTGGTATCTGGTGATTTTAGAATTAGACCCCAACTGTCAAATATGTTTTGACATAGAATGTGAATTGCTTTGTCAGGCAAAGAGCACGATGGTATGGAAAGAGTATGATGAAGGGATCTAATGCTTAGGAGTTCCATAGTACTTTGACTTGGGAACATTCCAACATGGCCCTCAGAGAGGCATTATCTAAGGTACATATACATATATATACACACACACACACACACATATTATATATATATATATATATATATATATATATATATATATATAAAATATAGATCAGATAATCAGTATGTCTTTACCCTCTCCTGATCTGGAGTCAAAATTATTACTTTTTATTTCCTTGTATGGGTTTATGACAATGAGCAGTCATATACATTATAAGCCAAAGTTATAGAAGCAGTCGAGTTATTTTTAAAGGTTCCAAAATATTTTAACAGTTCAGGCAACAGAACAGTATATTAGACATTTAGTGTAAACTAGTGTAAAAAAAAAAAAATTCAGTGAAAATATTTTTTCCATATTAAATGCATCATATTAGAAAAGATAGTACAGTCTTTGTTGATAAGTTACAAACTCATACATTATAACAATTTGTTTAGGAACATCTGAATCTGGCAAATAACTTTTTTTTCCATTTAGGCATGCAATAAAAGTTAATAAACAAATTAGGAAGAAATGGCTTGTACACTACTGCTGCAGATATTAAGTCAAACCATTTTGTTCAAACTTCAGCGTGATCCATAGAGTAGCAGAAATTTATGGCAACGTATGAATACCATGTGAAGGATTAAGTTGACTAGTCACTTACAGTCGCAAAGACATATCCTTGTGCAGTAGTCTCCAGCACAGTTTTATGTGGAAATGAGCTGTAAGTTTTATTGAGCATCTACTGTACTGACTTGATAATGGAGGGGGAACAAACTGTAGTTAAAACAAACTATAGTTTGTATTAAAATATATAGGGTGCTTAAAACTTTTACACCCACATGTGTGTGTGATCTATATACACATACATACACACACAGGAACTGATTTCTACAAGTCTAGCGTCCTCTAGTGATTAGTGTGTTACATAGCTTGTATTACAGTACAAGCTTCTTACAGTTCGGATTTTTCAAGCTCAAGCTTCTTTTTATTCAGTGAGAGAAATCCACTATAAAACATTTACCGTTTTACAGCGTCAAATGCAAATAGAAATTAAAAGGGAGTGAGCAGAAGTAGTTTTATCTCACTACTGGTGTTCTCCACACTTGCTGTTATCTGGTCACAGTTGTGGTAAGCATAGACAATACTTGCTTATTTTCTCTTTATTTGCACAAGTATTATAATACACTTGATATTACATATGAAAAAAAATATTATTTAGATTTTCCAGAACTGGCATTCCTCCAAATACAGTCTAATATTTTACCTTAAAGCCAAATCCAATAATTACACGGTTCTGTTAGTTTGCTCTTGTATAGTATAATGGACCCAAGCACACGTGACTGCGGTACCACATTTGAAAAATGTGACTTAACACCTACCATTTAGTTTCTGCTTCTGAATAAGAGGATTCATTTTAAAGGCTGTCTGTACATTTTATGCCATTTTAGGGATATTTTATGGTTGAACTGCTTTAACAAATCTGAGCAGATAAACCACATCCAAGAACTAGCCAGAGAAGACGTACACAGAAAAAAAAATCTCTCAATCATATACAAATGTTGAAACAGTTCCTTAGTTCATATAAACCAATATATGAGCCGTGTAGGTAACGCCTCTCCATTTTTGAGCGGAACTGAGAAACATCCGAATACAACTCTAGACTTTGTAATTAAGCCCATTTTCTTGATAGAAGCTCTTTAGTCCCTCTTCAGAATAGAGGTTCAATCCTCATCAGCATCTGACTCTTTCTCTGCTGATCCTTCCTCATCATCATCATCATCATTATCTTCCTCCTCTGTGTCAGAGTCTTCAACGTCTTCACTGTTCTTTGGCGGGACTTTGAGAACAATTTCATCATCTACATCATCATCCGTGATTTTCATAGACCGCCTCCTCTCCAGGACTGAAGGTGTACAAACCGGTGTGGTGTCCTATCCATCACAGATAGATCATTAAAAAGTTCAGGCAGTGTGTGAACATGGTTTCAAATGAAAAACACTAAACGACTCACATTAATCTTTATAATTAACACATGATCTTCAACAGCAAAATGTTCTTGTAATCAAATTCTGACTTGACTATTTTTGTTTGTTTACACTTCTTTCATTGACATGGTCTACCTTCAGTTTGGTTAATAGTTTCCTACATTACCCTGCCACCAGTGTTGTTTTACTACATGATAATAGTGGAGCCATTGGGCATAACTATTTTATTTGTGTTTGAAATCTCTAAGTAAAGCAATGTACCCCCGTCATGTTCTCTCAGGAATAACAAAAACAACTAATTAGTACAATAATCGCTAAGCCCACCACAAATATTTCAATATAAACTTTTTCATGCATTTGAGGGTGGAGCTTTCAGTTACAGCTTATTGGAGTGTTGGCACATGGGTTTCATCGTGCAGCTACATCAGCTGACAATAAGCTAAATGTACCAGCTTCCTGTTGGCACAGTTATCTTACTCCAGAAGACAAATACAGCTGAAGTAATTTTCAGACTATGCCAAGGAACAGTCATGTCTGAGGAATCTCAGCATTACATAACAACCCCACCCCCCAAAAAGATATGAATATATTTAAAAAATAAATAAATAAAAATCATGATTTCAAACTGAGCTTACCTCACTGCAGACTGATGTATCAGCATCTGACAGAGCTTTCTTTGCTGAAACCTGAGCTGCCTTGAAAGTAAAATAAAATATTTATCAGATTACTAACAAATAAATAAGAAGTCAGTAAAACCCAAGTTAAAATAAAGGAATTCTACTGAAATACTAACAAATCCTGGAAAATCATAGTCGATGCCCTTTTCCGCCAGTCTCTTGCGAAGCTTTGCTTCTTTGCTTAGGAGCTTTCCAGCAAGTTTCTTCATATCTTCTGGGCCATGGGCTCTATTATAACGTGCAACAGCAGGCCGGATGGGCTTCTTAAAGATTTTCTGAGAACCAACAAAGAGCTTTTCATGGACTTTCTCGGGCGGCACCAATTGACCTGTCCAAATCACAAACGGACCGTTTCATTAAAATGTCACATTATTTGGCATCCAATTAAGGTCATAATTTATTAATGCATTATTTATGCAATGAAAAATTCACAAACACACATATTGCATTAACGGAAACACAAGGCATATTTTCACCACATTTCAGTAAGGGCTCAACATTTTCTCCCAAAAACATGAATAGAGGAATTAACTTGGACTATTCTAATTTAGAGTAAGCATCTCATGCTTCCCTGCTGTGAGTTACTGCCTTAGGTTTACAAGTTCATTTAATAACAGCTTTCTTCATGAAGGTTTTTGTGATTTCCAAATCAACAGTATGCAGAGAGAAAAATCTGCATATTTTACTACAAAAACTCTAGTGAATGTTGGTGGACAAGAAGAGCAATGACCCCCGCCCCATGTGCACAGCAAGGAAAAGTAAGAAAACGGTTAGGAAAAGGTCTACTGCGGTGGTACTTAAGCTGCTGTTCCATTAATTTTTTTCTCAACTAAAAAGAACAGTCCCACCCTTCTTGTTTTCTAATGACTCACCAGGCTGAGGCTAGTGAATTCACCTAGATATTCAAATAGATGAGAATGTAACTGCTATAAATGCAGGTGCATCCTTTCTAATTCAGTGAACTTGGTTTTCAGTTGAACTCATTTTTTATTCACATTCAGCCTGACCGTGGCTTTAGCTGATAAAACAGAATAGCATAGTTTTCATGTCTCTCTGGTATTACCATAGACAAGCATAAACACATCAGTAACATCATGGATGTTGGTACATCTTAAGATGTATGGGCAACAACATAAAATCAAGCTTAAAATGCACAGCATCTATACAACGGGGTCAGAATCAACACTTTTGTTGACCAAAAAAAAACAAAAAAACAAGCTGCACTCACATTTGATCAGCCTTTCTCCCATGAGGTAGTTGTCCATAGTCTCTGCCACAATCTTGGCCACTTCATCACACTCAAACTCCACAAAGCCATAGCCTTTACTCCGGCCAGTCTGCAATCACAGCAAACCTTAGCTCAGACTACAGCCCTTTAACAAGCACGAGAAGGTCACCAGATTCATTCTTCAGGACATTCATAAGTTTGGTTAATGTAGGTACATGGGTTTCATTGCACAACTATGGAGCTGGCAATAAGCTTAATGAACCGCCTTTGTGTAGGCACAATTATCTCACCCACTGCAATACACATGCTGAAGGTAATTTTCAGATTGTGCCATTTAAGCTTCCCTATCCAGTCCCTCCAAGATTTCACAATTTCACAGAAATTAATGCAAAAATCAAGCAAACACCACGATTTTAGAAGGGTCTTGCAAATTTTCAATTTTTTTTACATTTTGGCTAAAACGCATCACAACGCAAATTCAGCCAAAGCCCTCTTCAGTTCACGTGCGTCAAACATGAGTACAGCTAAAAGGTCTCATTTACCAACAATCACTGTCAATGACAAGTGCAAAACAATTCGGTGCAATTACGCCAATTCAAGTAGTTTTCCGCAAAAAAGGACAAAAAATTTTTTTTTGGCCAATTGTACAGCAAAATTAAAAAAAAAAAAAAAACAAACAAACAAAAAAACATTTTAAAACAGCAACAACTGCCTATCCAGTCCATACAGGATTTCGCAGAGTTTTTGTGATTGCTTCTGCCAAAATCCTTATCAAAATATGTGATGCAACTTACAGAGCTTTTTGTGCTATTTTTGAGGAAAACTACTTGAACTGCCAAAATCGCAACTCCACAATATTGTTTTGCACAGTCTTTCGCAGTGATGTTTGTGGTAACCGTACTCATGTTCGACACAAGTGAATCGAAAAGGGCTTTGACTGAAGATGCCACATGACGCATCTTGGCCCAAATCTGCAGTAATTAAAACAAAATTGCAAGCTCCTCCAAATATTGCTGCATTTGCTCGACTTTGCTTTAATTTCTGCAATTGCAAAATCCTAAAGGGACCATCATCAATGAACACCATTTTACACAATGTACACAGCGAGAAATGGGTCATTACCTTTTTACTTCTGGAGAGCCTCAAGCGCAGGACTCGGCCAAACTGAGAAAAGTAATCTCTGAGCTGTGGCTCGGCGAGTGACTGGGGAAGGTGACCCACATACACCACACCTGGAGTTAAATCCTGGACAAGAAGAGAAAATGAAGAATGTAGTAGTTTTCAAAGTGGGGTCTGTGAAGGATCACCAGGGGGGTCTGCGATTATTTAATTTAGTTACAGTGGTGGATATCCCAACCCACCACTAGCAATATATTCATTACTGAGCTTATCACCTTGTTTGGCTGGTCACTAGGTTTAACTGAAAGCACTCAATTTTTTATTTAAAAAAATATATAGAATATAGAGCTGCAAGCAGCAATGGCAGATTCCTCCTCAAGATTGCGGACCATTTCAGAATTGACATGGTATAGGAATGTATCACACACATGCAACATTTCAACACATTTGGAGGAATCGCAGATTTTAAGTTAATTTTTGTAGCTTTCCACAAATGATCATTGTAGAGAGAAAAAACAAAAAATCAGGAGAATTTTGGATAATTACTTCACGCTGCTACAATGCTACCTTAACATTATTTGAATTTATTCCTGCTGCAATAACATTAATCTGAATGAAGTGTATTTTGGCTCTATCCAAGACAAACACCGCCATCTAGCAGACAATAAAGATACGGTTCAACATAACATTATCAACGATATTATTCCTTTTAACGCCATTGTTTTTGGAGATGTGAGATTGCCGTCGCACATGGTAACACAATGTAGTGTCCTTTTTGCGTGTGGCACAGATCAAGTGCATAGGTTAACATTCCACTGATTTATGGACAAGAAATATGCGCAACAGTTGTCAATTCACCAATATGTAAATAGTTCGGCCAATTTCTATTTGATTCCTTATTGCTCATCACACTATAGAAAGACATGTATCCCATGCACATTTACCACAGGTCAATTCAATCGGACCTACGGTTCATGAAGAGAAGACTTTTGTAATTATGATAGAAAATCTATCAAGGTGGACTATGGGTCTTTTTTGTTCCCCATGAGAAATAAATCACATACACCAATTGTCAGACACTTTGGACTTATGGGGCAGAGGGAAAAAATCACATAGACTATGGGCATGGCATGCAGCACCACCTATGGGCTCATGTGAGTTACTCGTGGCCTGTAGTTTCAATGTATCAAAACTTTTTACAACTCAGATCTTGAGTTATTGGCCATTTTATATAGATAATGAGAATAATAATAATGAGAAGAATACTAACAATAGGTTTCCTCCTGAGTAAGTGATCTTAATAAAAACAGAGAAATGAATCATGAACAGCTCATATGTACAAATCTAATCAAGACCTAAACCACTTCTACAAATATTAACTAGCAAGCAGACTGAACTGAACTCTCCAGACCAGAGGGAAATCACTATAAATCACTGTAAAATAATGAGCATAGACATATATTTTGGTTTATTACAGACATTTACAGTTTATTACAGACATCAATTACTTGTTGCAAAAAAAGGGGAAGAATTTAGGGGAAAAGAGCAGTGTTGATTCTTTTAGCCTTTATCTGACAGCTGAGAAAGTACAACCGAGAAAGTACAACCAAAAAACTAAAAACACTAAACACCTCTTCACACACGTATCTCCACTTCACTTGATGGTCCTACCGTTTTCTGTCGCTTTTTCACTTGCTTCACTTTTTTCTGAAACTCGAGGTCTTCTTTGGGGTTGAGCGCGAGCAGCTTCCCGCTCTGTGTGTCCTCGGTCATTGTCAAAAGAGACTCTTACAACAAACAAATAAGAATAAAACACACTAACAACCGTTCTTCACAACCGCCATGCCACACGCTAACACGCTAAGTAACCACGTTTCTCGACAGAAGAAGCATTGAGGAAGTGCTGAGGGACACAAACACACGACTTCCTGAAATAAACGTTATGAGGCGCCACCTGCTGTACCGGAGTGCACGAGCGTTCCCTCAGCATCTTTAATCAGAAGTCGTGATGGGAAGTTCGGATCATTTTACTGAATCGGATCTTTGAATCTCGTTCATCTTTTTTCGAGTCATTTCGTTCATTCCAGCAGAATATAATCAAAATGTTTTACTCAGTTCCCCAACACGTCTAAAACTTACGCAAACGATCACAGAACCTCTGCATTAGGTGAGATGCTTTGGCCTTTCAACTTAATCTCAGGGCTGATTCAATTTTCACTGACATATACCTTAATGCATTGATTATAACCCTGGTCCTGGAGTACCAAATCAGCAGCTACAGTGAGAGCAGAGAAAACGAAGTTCATAGCTACATTTAACTATTTTTTTCTTCATTTTTTTCGTTCAGGTGGCAGGTTGAGTGAGATGGCGGTAGGTTGGAGTTAGATGGCGGTAGGTGGAGTTGGACGGCATTAGGTTGGGGCTGGCCACGTGATTGTCTGATGCTCTTGTCCATGCATTGTCCATCTAAATCTCAGGATTGATTCGATTTTCACGGACATATACCTTAATGCAGTTTTCAACCCTGGTCATGGAGTATTTGCATTGATGGGCAGTAATCTGATTTTGTAAATGTGAGAAATGACATTTGCAGGAAACACCCACTTTTTGCTTACGTCTACAATAATTGTAACATTTACAAAATGAACCTACAATAAAAAAAAGTCTATTTAATGAAAGTAAAGGTCCATGCTTAATAAAAATGTTAATGAAATGAAAGGTGACAAGTGATAATCTCAAGATTTACTGGGTGTTATATGATTCTTTGCTCTTTTTTCACACTGTATGGATTTATTCCATCATCCGGGTGGATGCTACACATTGGTGGTGGTTGAGGAGATTCCCTTCCACCATCTATAAAGCACTTTCAGTGTCTAGAAAAGCGCTATATAATTGTAAGGCATGGGCACACGGTGGATCAGCGGTTAGCACGTTCGCCTCATACCTCCAGTTGTTCATGTACAATAAAATCTACGAAATAAGTAGTGGGCTACATATAAAGTAACTAGCTGACAAAAATTATTTTGTCATAATACATTTATTGTATTAACAAAATAATACTTTTTTTTTTTTTTAAGCCAGAGCATAACACTTGAAGGAAGAAATCCATCCGTCCTGCATATTAACATTTATAATTAACAAGTGATCTTCAACAGCCTCCAAGATTTATTTTGTAACAAATTCAATGTCTTCCAACAAATTAGCACCAGAATCACTAAACACATCACAAATGTTTAAATACCAACACATTAAAGGTGTTTCAGAGTGCAGCATTCTTTTAAAGTGAGACGTGACAATTCCAACTGATTTGACTTCTTTTACAATCTTTCAGTGAGCACAGTGTGTGAATTGGATAGAGAGCTTATATTCTTATATTCATATCATTTGGTAAGAATAAGTAACATCTGAAAAACAATAACTAGTACACAAATACTTAGTAGTTACATAATTAATTTACATGAAACATAGAATACTTTACTGACTTTGATCATCGCATGGATGTTGGTACCAGGACGGATGGTTCAAGGATTTCATAAACTGCTGATCTCCTGGAAATTTTCACATACCTCAGTCTAGATCTGTGCCTAAACCCGCTCCCTATCTCCTATATCAGTGGTTTTCAAAGTGGGGGCCACGGCCCCCTTGGGGGCTGCCAGGGGGCACCTGGGGGGCCTCAACAATTTGGTGTGAAAAATAAATTCTCACTCTCAGACAACCACACACACACACACACACACACACACACACAATCTATTCCTAATGTAATGTAATGTAAAGATGTAAGATGTAATTATCAATAAAAAGGGATATATATTCAGATGTCTGTATTTTTAATGTGTTTTAAAGACATCTTGCAAAAGGGGGGTCTCGGTCAAATGCTAATGCCATTTGGGGGGCCTTGCCCTGGAAAAGTTTGGGAACCACTGTCCTATATTGTGCACTATCGGGTGTCGGCCATTTTGTACTGGGGTCCGAATTCTGAGTGAACAACTTCACTCTCTACATTCGTTCACTCGATTATACCCACAATGTACCATGATTTCGAGTGGACAACCGATGTACACTGGCCAATGCAGTATTTCCCATAATCAAATGCGAGACAGCGAAAAAACACAAAAGATAATTAAACATGGCGGATGGCAACACTGGAGGGTGCAATTTTTTACAAATGTAAGTGTAATGGTATTAATTAAAATACATCTGTAGCAAGATATTTTGAAGTGAAATGATAGGCTACAGATTATTGATTGATTGACAAAGGCACTTACTGTCTTTTAAATTCACAACTGTACACCATCCATCTTCTACCACTTACTCCTTTTCAGGATCACAGGGGAACCTGGAGCCTATCCCAGGGAGCATGGGGCACAAGGCGGGGTACACCCTGGACAGGGTGCCAGTCTATCACAAGGCACAATCACATACACACCTATTCATACATACACTATGTATGTATACACTATATACATACACCTCATACACTACAGACACTTTAGACATGCCAATCAGCCTACCACACATGTCTTTGGACTGGGGGAGGAAACCCCCACAGCACAGGGAGAACATGCAAACTCCGCACACACAGCCCTGACGGGACTCAAACTCCGGACCCTGGAGGTGTGAGGCAAACATGCTAACCACTAAGCCACCATGCACCCTGTAACTGTAGTTTATTAGTTAAAACATGCATGTGCAGTATTCACATGTGTATTAGAACATAATTTATAGATGACTTTTTCATTGATTTAGGGATGGATGAAGACGTTAGGCTTCTAATAATGAGCAGGAGTGCCAATGGCCATCTCTTCTCTGGGCGCAGAAAGATTTCAAGATTATTTTTTTCATGAATTACAACCCCAATTCCAAAAAAGTTGGGACGCTGTGTAAAATGTAAATAAAAACAGAATGCAATGATTTGCAAATCTCATAAACCCCATATGTTATTCACAATAGAGCATAGAAAACATATCAAATGTTTAAACTGAGTAAATGTACCATTTTAAGAAATAAAATAAGGTAATTTTGCATTTGATGGCCGCAACACTGCCCAAAAAAGTTGGGACGGGGCAACAAAAGGCTGGAAAAGTAAGTGTTGCTAAAAAGCTAGAGGAACATTTTGCAGCTATTTTGGTTAATTGGCAACAGTTCAGTAACATGATTGGGTATAAAAAGAGTATCTTAGAGAGACAGAGTCTTCTTTTCAGTAAAATTGAAAATGCTGTTAAAATTGAATGCTTCTCATGACTAAGTAGCCTATATACAGTTATTATGTAGCTGCATATTTTGATATGCAGTGTAAGGTGTGAGAGGCGATTTTCGCATTTAGCTGTAATTCCCTAAAGATCCACAGGGTGTCGCTAATTCCCACTTTCTCTAAAATGTTGCGTATGGCTCTACACATGAGTCAGAGGTTGTGTGTAAGCTCTAGAAACTGTTGTATGTGAAAATCAGCAGGAGATAAGCGGTTTGTGAAACACTCAAACCATCCTTTCTGGTACCAACATCCATACCATAATCAAAGTCACAGATATCACACATTTTCTTCATTCTGATGCTGCCAGATGATTGGCTCTTTAGATAATTGCGTACAGTCGTTCCTAATAAAGTGGATGGATGACATGAATGACACATCACTACTCTGTTGATTTTTAGCAGCTATTAATAAATGCCATAAACACTTGTAGTTACTCTTAATCAGATGATTTTTGCAACTTTATAATACAAGTCTTACTTGAAATGAGTAGACCCTACTTTCGTTTCTCAGCTCCAAAATATACGAAAGATACATTCATCTGATATTTAGTGATATTTATGCTCTATATAACTGTTTGCAGCTTACAATTTGTTTAATCCTCTCCCAGAATTCAGAGGAATCTTAGGACACTTGGTTAATTGTGGCTAATTACAGGTTGCAAGTAGATGTGAAGCAATTTCACACATTCACAGGCCTTCTATCCCTAGCTTTCATATAATATGCTAATGTAAAATTACTGCCCCTATTATTTCAATACAATCATTTCCGTGCATCACATTTCACAATGGCTAGTCATGGCTAATTATAATTGATGTAAACTAGAAAGGCAATGCTATTGGCTGGGCCAGATTATCCAATGGGCATTATGGGCACGGGCCCAGATGCCCATGTGCACTTGGGGCCCAAGCGAGAGGAAGAAAAAAGAATTTTTTCTCTTCTTTTCTTTTTTCATTTACATTGCGAAAACGGAGGGCAATGTCTGGTTGGGCCACACAAGACTAAAAAAGGCATGCTCCACTTGCTGTGGAGTCTGTAGGGAATGTGGCGCCTGAAAGTAGTCTTTAACGCGTTTGACCCGAGTTCGGATCTGCCTTTAACTGAACTCACTCTTCTCCCTTTTCGATCACATATCAGATCAGAAAGACATTTATTTTCAATAAATGAAGAAATATTTGAAAAGTGGAAATAAAGTGCCTAACAATAATAAAGTGTTTATCGGTTAAGGGTAGGTATAGGGAGGGCTTTTATTGTCCCAATAAGGTGGCATCCATTTAATCATTTTAATACATGTAGTCATTTACACTCTGTTATTACTGCATCCTGTTAATGTACAACAATACTGAGGTGAAAATAGTATTTGCCACTATTTATAAGTATAAATAGCATCTAACAACTATTTGTACTTATTGCAAAGAACTGCTACTTTTATATAGTGTAAATAGAATATATCAATATTTTTGTCATTTAGTGTAAATAGCTGCTGCCTTCAGATAATGACACCATGTATAACCAATGAAAAGCACAGTGATATTTTAAAATCTAAACAGAATGATAGAATTGTTCAAGTGCAAGTGTGGAAAGCCCATGCTGTCTTCAGATAACCCAGTGCTGAATCGGAGGGACTGTGGGAGTCATCATAGTTCAACATGAGTGAGAGAAGTGGTTGTAGTAAATGCAAATGAAAAAGAGAAAAAAGAGGAGAGGGAGGAGTCTTTAGTAAGACATGTATCATCTATTCAAAGGCTCTTCAAACAGAGCCAGGAGGAGAATCAGGGTGAAGAATTTGTGAAAGATGATGAGCAAGCTAACCAGGGACTGGAGGAAGTGTTAGCAGTGCAAGTGTTAGCAGTGCAGCACAACCTGAGGCCGAGGCTAGCAGGAGCAGCAGCAGTGCACAGGGGATTTATCAGGTGTCTGACATAAAAATCTATCATATCTCTTGATATGTCTTTAAAGATTTTATTTTGTGGAAAGATGAAGGATGTAGGAACAAGAAATCAAGGAGGCATCAAGTAGAGTAATGAGATGCTCCCTATATCTTGAAACATAAAGCTTATAAAGTCACAGCATTCAAAAGTTGGTTTATTTCTCAGAAGCCAGTGCATATATGTGCACATACACGATAGTTAAAATAACGATAGTTAACATTCTTGCTTTACAGAAAAGTATACAGTGTATCAGTTCTGACGTGATGAAGCCTACGTAGGACACTTGCTACATGCTTTTTGTAGTATTTTACTGATGTGTTTTATTTTACTTATGCATTTTAATTGATGCAAAGTATTTCCTTTAAATGGCCTAAAATGGTTGTTTTTAAAGGGAACTGACATAAGAAAATATTACTACTATTTAAGTTGCTACCATGCCCAAGACACTATATTTCTTCATTTAATGTCTTCTAATATTCATATACCAGGTGTTTTTTAAAAAAAACTATTTTTGTGCATTTTAAAGGGTAACTTCAGCTTTCACTTCCTGTGAAGGTATTTATGCAAAAAAAGAAGCAAATTGTCTTCAGTTCTCCATAAAGTGGTGATAACCATGCACCTCAAGCTATTAAATATCTTTATTTGGGTATCAATATTTTTCTGCAGAATTCAAGCTGAGCTGACTAAAGGTGAGTTTTTTGTGTTTTTTTTACTTTATCATTACACACATACTATTAGAAAAGTATTTCCAGTGTTTAAAATGGGAATAACTTCATGTAACTGTGACCATACATATTATACTACATATACTACTACTACTACTACTACTACTAATAATAATAATAATACAATTGGCGAGTGTCTACAATCTTTATTATGTAGTAATTTGTCAGGACACTACTGATCATCACAAAGTGAAACTGGATATTTGGATTCTTGCAGATGTCCTCCATTACAGGTGTTCTGTAAGAGTTAAGGCACAAGATCCTGCTGAACTCAGTGACTGTTACATAAATACTTCTCTAGTCAGTCCAAAAGTCAGAAACAGACAATTCCTAAATATATAAACAAAATATTATTTCACACTGCTTCTGCAGGATACTTTAACAGCAACATGACAGACGAATGTGTTAGTAAAAGTCTTGCTCTGCCAGCAGTTCTGGTTAACACTCTCTGTTTCTAAAAGGCCACCATGGAACTGATGTGACACTGAGCTGTGAGGTGTCTGACCTCCCAGAATCCGCCACTGTGCAGTGGGAGAGAGAGGAAGCTCCTGTTCCTAACAGCACTTTGTTCTACAACAACACTGCCTACATCATTTTACACAACATTGACCATCGCAGTCAGGGGAAATACTACTGCATGCTGAGACATCGGGGAAAGAAAGACATTTATAGGAATCAAACACTGGAAGTGTCCAAATGTGAGTATGTTGTGTAAACTGGAAAACACTCAAGTAATTGTACTTTGTTACTATACTAACTATTATTTTGGAGTATTTATACCATACTTGAGTATTATTGAATTAGAATACATGTCTGCTAGATTTTCAAGAAAAAAATGTACTTCTACGCCTTACTTTTTAAAAATTTAGACCATAAAATACTCATTACAAATTACAAAGGACTCTTCTCTCATCCAGCCAATGATGATATTTGTAAATATAATGGACTTCTGTTCATCAATGTACAAAAAAAGAAAGAAAGGAAGAATGTTGGATTCTGGGAGGTCAGACACCTCACAGCTCAGTGTCACATCAGTTCCATGGTGGCCTTTTAGAAACAGAGAGTGTTAACCAGAACCTCTGGCAGAGCAAGGCTTTTACTAACATATTCGTCTGTCATGTTGCTGTTAAAGTATCCTGCAGAAGCAGTGTGAAATAATATTTTGTTTAAATATTTAGGAATTGTCTGTTTCTGACTTTTGGACTAACTAGAGAAGTATTTATGTAACAGCCACTGAGTTCAGCAGGATCCTGTGCCTTACCTTTGGTGACCTCCTGCTACTGTACTTAATGCACTTAGCATTATAGCTATTCGTGTGTGTTTGAGGACTGATAAGTCACCAGACAGCAGTGTTGAACTTGAGGATGAACGCCCCTGGCCCTACCTGGCTAAAACGTTTCAATGTGCATGAGTAAGCTAAGACTTGCATAAAATGAGGCATCTCCTTTGAAGTAATGGACTCTAATGGAATCTAATTCGAAAAATTGTGTTTAAATACATTTTGCTAATTTGCTAATATTAACTGGCCATATTTATTCAATTAGGTTTGACTATTTTCTTTGCTACTGCCAGGTTAGACTAGCATTACAGTAACTAACATAACTGGCTAGGCAGAAAGTCAAATTCTACCTAATGGTAAATTTTGGTTATTTACATGATGTTTTACTTCTGATTAATTCATTAGCAAGCTGTGTAGTGTTATTTAGTTAACAGTGCTAGTTTTACATGACAATAATCTTCATCTTCACATGAAAACTTGACATTAACTTAATTTTTAAAAAATACATGAACATATTTAAATGTAGCACCTTTTTTTTTACTTTGACTTGAGTACCTTTTGGGCTGGATACGTCCACTATTAATTGCATAAGATTTTGACGCATTATCTATACCTTCATTTAATTATAATTTCTGAGTACCACCCCATATAAACAGACTATCCAAAACCCTCTTCCTTGAAAGGTCCAGGCAGCCGGCTAAATTGGATGTTTTTCTTGATAAGCACCAGCATACAGTTCAATCTGAAATCAAAACGTTTCCTCTAAAAATGTGGCATTGTCCTGTCCTGGTCATTGTGGTGCATGTTGAGGTCTTAAATTTTAGTTAGCAATAATGAGATTAAGAGAATACCTAAAATTGTCTTCTGTTCTTGATGTCTTTCTAGATACACACACAAAAAAAAAGTATATTCTATATAGAGAAAGCTCCAACAGTAGTAATTTGGCCCTCATCTGCAAGTCCAAAATGTCTTACGACAGAATAATGTGGATCCGCCAGCTAAACCAAACAGAAGAGGTAATGATAGCTGCAGAAAGAGCGAAAGACCTTAGAGTACATGGAGTGATCGTACCGGCGAAGCATTCATCCACATTCTACAATGGAACTGATTTCATCTTTCACATCTCACCTGTGAAATTCAGTTACAGTGGAACATATAGATGTCTTGTGAATGATAAAACCTATTCATCCTTAACACTCCACACTCTAAGAGGTAACCCATCAATGAACCCTTTTTTTTCAGTAGTATTACACAGAATACTGTTAGAATTATGTTCTGACACATATTAATTTTAGTCTTTGCAGAGCCCTCTGTGATGATCTGGAATCAGTCAGTGGTTCTGACCTGTGAGGTGTTTGATGTGACAGAGCGAGTTATTCTGGCCTGGCTGAGGATGGAAGGAAACAGGGCAGTGCTAATTAAACAAGAAGTCCTGACACAAAGAGACATGATGAGGCGTGTCAGTGTAACACTGAACAGTGTCTGTGAGCACCAGCTCCACTGCCAGTGTGCTGTGTTTACTGAGAACACACTCAGAGCTCTGGCACCAATAATGCTCCACCTCGTCCCATCATTAAGAAAAGAGCCTCATTCACCTATACCAAAACATACCACAGCTCTCCTCAGCCAGGGTAATCCTCAGCCAGCAGTAGCAAGTTCATTGCAATTCTCTTCTCTAATTCATTAACATTTTGGTTAGAATGTACTGTGTCTCTACAGGAAACAGTGTGGAAAAGGGCAGTGACGCCCAGGCTGTGGTCACTGTTGTGTTCATTGTGTCTGGGTGTTTGGGGGTTTTGCTTGGAGCTCTGTTGTTTTACAGCCTAAGAAGACCCTCCAAAGGTAAACTGACCTGCTCTTCTATAAACACTATGAGTTCTATAAATACTGTTCCTATCAACAATAGGTTTAGGATATAAAAACCTTAATTTCAAGATATAAATTCATACTCATCATAACTAGTGTCTAGTTAAAGCTGCAATGTGTAAGGGTTTTTAGATAAAAAAAAAAAGTTAAGTCAGGGGAGTAAACAAATATTCCAAAATACTGCATGCTGTACCAGAGAACACGTCGTGTGCCACCCTAGAACTCCTGTCATTGGCTAATGAAATTCCGTACACTCACTAGAAGAAACCAGCTGTGGAGGTTTAGTTTTGTCATTTAGATACAGTGGATATAAACTTTCTACACACCCCTGTTAAAATTTCAGGTTTTTGTTATGTAAAAAATGAAACGTAATAATTCACGTCATTTTTTTCCCACTTTTAATGTGAAATAATGACAAAAAAAGAGAAAAAACTTACAATAATCTGGTTGCATAAGGGAAGAGATTCTGATTAACTCCCAAATAAAGATCAGCTGTTTCTTCAGGATTTTCTTGACATCTTCTTGGTTTCATCTGACTGCTGAAGTCATAGTTCTCAAAGAGCTTACATAGTGTGTGCTGGTTCTCAAGTCACATTGGTGTGCACAAAAATGTTTTAATTCTCATAACACTTCTGTAACACTGAAGATATGAAAAGATAATTAGCAGCAAAATATATATGTGCTCTAGTGGTGTCTTTATTTATTTAGGAATACTACTTAGTGCACAGTATGTGGTTTGGGGAACAGTACAACCCACATAATGAAATGTTGTTCTGGGAACAGCTTACAATAACATTTCTCTACTCAAATCTTACATCTTTGTTTGAGTGTTTTTGTGTATTACTCTAGATGCACCCTCTGTGATAGAGATGAAATGCAGCGTTGATCCATGTAACTCAGATTCAGCTCAGGGTACCAGAGGTATAACTTACAATGTTACTATACTGTGGTCCTACCAGTAATGTATCTAATAAACATAAGTTACAGCATATGACTGGTAATGTAGATAAATAATTTTGCTTTTCTAAACATATTTGGTTAATACAAATGTTGCTTAAGGTAAAGATATTGTATCTTAATAGCACGTGTTGCATAATAGCTGTCATTCTTTCTCACTAAATGCTAACATGGTAAAAGCAGAAGAAGAAAAAGAAGAAGTGCTCCACTATGCCTCTATCACCATAGTGGAACTTGAACAAGGTAAAATGTTTGTACACTACAGAAAAAAAAGGTTTCTCTGCAAGTGAAAATATCTTATACAGTATGTAAATATTAATATCTTACATAAAGGCATGTTGAACCAATATTTAACTATATTTAACCAATATTTGACTCCCTCTCTCTCTCTCTCTCTCTCTCTCTCTCTCTCTCTCTATATATATATATATATATTATCTTCCATACAAATAAGATTTCAAGTATGAAATTCATAAGAATGTCTAGAAATATAGGACAAATAATATAAAAAATATTTAATATTAATTTTCTTAATGAAATCAGCTTTTCTGCTGAACAGTATAATTAGTTACTGTCTATGAAATGTTTTGGATTTGTAAACCATGAAGAGTTTATACAGTAAATAGAACCATATTCATTTTGGTTCTTGACTAGACCTCTGCTGTTCTATGTAATAAACTGTAAAGTAGCTGCTATATAACTCACAGTAGTGTTGTAAATTATATTTGCAGGAGCTAGTGGGAATTTTAAAAGGAACAAGGTAAGCAATAACCAATATATTCCCATTTAAGCTTTTGCAATTTACACAGTGGCTCATGAAATGCGGTATTCAGACATGAGGTGCACTGACAGACATTCGTTGCTTTAGTAACTGACAAACTTTGTGTCTATGTGTTTTGTCCTTTGTGATTTACTGTAAATAGATGCCAGGTACCAGTGACTCAGTCATCTACTCAACTGTCAATGTAAAGTGAGGAGCTGGAAGCAAATGTAAGCTGTACTATATAATGGAAATGCCAAACTTGTCTTATCTGTTAGCTCCAGCTCTCCGTCTGAGCTTCCTATGCTTCCTGTCTATTGCAGAAATTAATATTATAGATATATCTTGTTCATCTTCAAATGGAATACATGTTATCTGTATCTGTATTCATATATTCATTTAAAAATCTTGTTTGACCACATCATTATTGTGTAATGTACTTTATACAAAAAGGTATACTGGGAATTTGTAAATCAATGTGAGCTAGTTAGCCGTCATGCTATAAAGTGAGTGTGGATTCTGCTAGGGGAGCAAAAATAAACAGAACATTTGGCAATATTGTGTCTGAAATGTCACTTACTCTATATTAATGTCTTGTTATAGAACTGTTATATAAAAGCAACATCACACCCACAATTGTGTGGTTTACTGAATATCAGCATGGCTGTGATTAGTTACAGCACTCGTCCTGTCGCCTCGTGCCTATGGCCGAATCACAGCCGTGCTAATATTCAGTATAACCGCACACTTATTCATGCGCTATTGCTTAATTTTGCACATTATGGTCCTGGCAACAAAAAGTAATGTGTTATCAATTAAAACAAATCTCTCCACCCTCCACCTGTCATCATTTTTAGCTTAAAATTATTATTATTATTATTTAATTATTTTACAGCCATTTATCTTTACTGGTTACTTGAACTGTTGATTTGCTTGAAATAATTTTAAGCCACACATTATCAGTATGCAAAAAGAAATAATAATAATAATAATAATTACTAGACTTGTATCAATGGTATGTGCTAAATTGTTCCAAAGATTCATGAAGACACCTTCAGGTACTTGGTTTTGAACCTCTGTTGTGTAGTTTTGGCAGTACGCTTAGGGGTTTTGTCCTGTTGGAAGATCGACCATCTGCCCAAGTCTCAAGTCTCATGTATGCTAGAACAGGATTTCATCTAGAATTGCTTGGTATTTCTATCCATCGTACCCTCAACCCTGACCAATGTCACAGTCTCTGCTGATGAACAGCATCGCTACAACATGATGCTACCACCACCATGCCTCATTGTGCAAGTACCGAATTGAGCTCTCTTTAGTGGCTGATTATGCTCGGACGGTCAAATAAATACACACACGTCATATCAAAATGCAGTTCTGGCCGAGTATTCATGCAAACACAGTCGGTTTTGTCTTAAGTGAATGTAAATTGTTGGGAAAGAAATCGGAGGTGTGTCAATACAGTATATTGGATTTGTGCATTAGGTCTTAAACTGACAGCAGTCTAATAAACCTGCTGCTATCTGTGTCATTAATGTTAATCAAACAACAAAAGACATAGAGAAAATCACTCACTTACTCATTTGACTGAATAATTTCAGTTTCCGTAGTATTTCTTACTAGAATACTACTGATAGACCTACCTGAGAAAACGTATCGTTATTGTGAAATAAGACTGCAGTCATATCGCCCACCTCTAAACATTCCATTCTTGAATTTCATGTAAAATATGAAATGTACTTCTTAGTGTAATAAATATCATAAACCCTGCTGATAGGGATTTTTCCCTTTTAGGAATTAAAATGAGAAAAGGTTAAAGAACAGAGCTATGTTCAGAAATGAGTTTGTTGTCATTCATAGAGAGATTAAAAGTAGTAATAAAGCATGAAGCTTGTTGTTATGACCTGCTGCTAAATGTAACTCTACTCTGTACTCTCTCTCTCAGCCTATATAACTGTGGAGGAGACGCATTAAATCATTAAAATGTCGAACTGGAGGACACAATATAGTGTTATACAATAACAAAACAGGTTAATTTGTATTTTCATACACTTGTATTATAAAAAAGTTCTAGATATACCTCTTTATCCATTTTTTTCTTTGAAACCCTTTTTTTTGATAGGAAACTAGTTGAGGTGCGATGACATGAAACTAGTTGAAACCCTTTTTTTTGATAGGAAACTAGTTGAGGTGCGATGACATGAAACTAGTTGAAACCCTTTTTTTTGATAGGAAACTAGTTGAAGTGCGATGACATGAAATAAAAATATTAAATGGCAATAGCAAGATTTAATGGTGGTATTTTTTGTTACATTTATGTTGCTGTTGGTTTGTGAAGGTTAAAATATTAATTTAACAGCTCAGTGTTGAGTTTACAATTGCAATTTCAAATCTTTTTTCAATTTAATAGCTTTCAATTTAATTACTTTCTTGACTCGGACTCTGCCTTTAAGGACTCAGACTTGAGTCCAACTCGGCCAATTTTGGACTCAGACTTGGACTCAACTGATTAAGGACTTGGTCTTGACTTGAACTCGACAAAGGTGGCTTCGGACCCAACCCTATTAAGTTAATTTGACTTGTTACCATAGTGGTGTTCCATGAGGTGCTACCCACATTTAATAGTTTCTTGAATGAATAAAACTGTTATTAATTGTACTGCTCAAATTTAAAATTCGCTGAGGATGTTAATGTAACCAACCTCCCCCACTGTGTTAATTTTCTACTGGGCATTTATCTGTTCTCTGTGAACTCCTCATGTACTGATGTACTGACCTTTGTAGGAAAAAAGACATAAGATATGGTTTTTTGGGTATCCCAAAAAGGCAGTCAATGCAGTTTATCTGAAATGTATTTAGCTCCAAATCTAACTGCAGATCTAGTTATTATCCTAAAATCATGCTTAGATCAGTATACTGTATTTGATTACAAAAAAACAACAACAACACAGAAACCTTTTGTATAGTAGTGTTTAATGTATTCAGCTTTGTTTTACTAATAGGACTCACAGTAGTGGGTCCAGTGTAATGGAATCTAGTAAATTAGTAATGGCTTAATTTAATCAGAACATTATTGAATCTAGTCGTTATAGCTGGCTGGATGAGGAAGAACTTGTCCGAGGAAATGATGCCTGCGGGTGAAGATATACTTAAATGTAGAAACAAAAGGACCTAAGCTGGGTGAAGAAATTGAGCTAATCAAGGGCTGATTACCCCAGGGAGGGCAGTAGGGGACAAACAGCGTTGATGAGTTGGTAAATGATGATTAAAAAATCTTCATAAACTACCAAATTCAGTAAACAATGGGGACTGTCTATGACAATGAATCTTTTGTTGACATAACTGTTTGATACATTTAAAATTGACATCAATCTATTGGACAATTTAAACTATGGCCTTGAAATTGACTGTTGAAATGTTAGAAATATTCTAAATAATACCGACCAGTATTAATAATGTCTTATGTGTATTAACTATTAACGTACAAATGAGATAATAAAGATATCGGCTGTAATGACATATGCTGGGCACTAGAGGCCGATATTGTTATACAATATTGTATAAAGTTTTGAATCTGATGAGAGAGGCAGCTCTCTTGTGAGTTCACTGAATTTGTCCATAAACTGATATTTTACAAGGTGTATACAACTATTATTTTAATGATATATTGTATATCTAATCAGTAAAATGGACGTGCACAAAATTCTAATCTTGTTTGTCCAAACGGCCAAATTATTACGATATCATACTGTCCTAATTTGCATATCAAGCTATCATGTTAAAAGTGTTTGTGTACTTTTACCACACACACACACACAATCCTTCTGAGGACCTTCTATTAACATAATTATTAACACAGCTAATTAATGCTTTGCTATACCTAAACTTAACATTATCTTCAGTAACCAAAAGGAAATCTATTGGCTCTTTTAGTTTTTAAATAACAGCTGTAGATTATGAGTTTTGTCCCCACATAGACAAAACTGTCAGATATTCAGATAATTGGTCACCCAACCCCTGGTACACACACACACACACACACACACACTTACTTCATACAGTATATAGTAATCTGTATGGATGGTGTTATAAAAGCAGCTCTATAGACTGTAAATTGCATTATTGAGAAGCCCAGGCTGTTCCCTTTGCTTTAAAAAAAGTAGATGGCACTGTTGCCTTACAGGAGATAAAACCTAATTGTGTCGTGCATTTTACAGGAAAGTTATGCTTAGCTGATACATGACATGATAAAATATTGTAATGAGATTCAATTTAGAAAGTACATTTTACATATACATTATAAGACTATTACATATATGCATGATATTCAGTATTAGCCAAATATATGAAACACAATGTTATCCTTATGCCAATATGCATTTTTAAAGTAATGTTACCTTGCATAATGTAGTCTCTCTCTCTCTCTCTCTCTCTCTCTCTCTCTCTCTCTCGTAAAAGTCAAAAGTCTCTGTCTCTCTCTCTCTCTCTCTCTCTCCCCCCTCTCGCTCCCTCTCCTGCATCAGTGCACTTCAGTTTTCAGTCTTTCAATTTGAAATATAAAGGTACAAAAATGTAGAATTGGAATGTCTTTATCAACAAACCACAGCGCTCTTCATGTGTCCAAGGTTCTTCTGTGTTATAAAGATTTGTTTCTCCATTCAAACATGTGTGAGGAGCCTTGGAGTTGGAAGGCTCTCGCTTGCTGTCAAGGTCTTCCAAAGCAGAATCCTTCAGTGGTGAATTAGAAACCATAAAAAAAAAATCTCATTCATTCACCACAGCTTCATAAAACAATGGCGTTTGGATAGGAGGTATGAAGCAGGTGTGGATAGAATAGGAGGTATGTGGAGGAGAGCCTGCCAAGGTCACCACATGGCCTGCTTCACACTCTTGTCTCCAGTTGTTTGGTCCTCAGCAAGGAGTAGATACACCCACATCATGCTACAGGGAATTACAGCTGTAAGCCCCAGGAACGGTGTGAAGATAGGTTGTGTCATTGTATTTCCTTTCTGAAATAGTGCATGAGTTACTTATTCTTATTTCTGCAAAGTATTTCAGTCAAACAACACATTTCTGTTCTCTCTTTGCACATCAATACAGTCAAACCCGTACACATCAACATAGATTTAAAACCGAGGCTTATACTAACTCACATTTGTAATGACTGGCAACATCCACATCATAAGAAGCTACGCTGACTTGAAATGATAAAACACATAAACTACTAGAATATAGGCTTTTTATCAGACATGCAATAACTCAGGAGAACTGAAATGTATGCTTTAAAGGCCAGCCTGGAAAAAAACCCATATCAGTAACAACATTAGCTCTTAAAAATGGTGGGAAAGTTTCACATTTGAATCCCTGCATGTTTCATTAAACAAGTACATCTAAATAACCTGGCATCTGTCTACGTTGATATTATATGTACATTGTGTCGATTAAAGCATATAAATGAAAAATGTCTTAAAAGATCCTTGTTTATTTGTTCGGTCTGGTTCCATGTGAAATTATTACTATGGTGGAATCATACCTCTGACTGACATTTTCTCATATCTCAGAAATCTTTAAATGAACTCAGTTTGAACTGAATCCCCTTGTATTGTGTACCCCTACTATAATTCCACTATCCAATTTCATCCAGAGGAGAATAAGTTCCTCAGTTCCTCTAAAGAATTCCTGAGGGAGTTTTTCCTCACAACCAGCACTTTGGCTTGCTCATTAGGGGTCCAAACCCAGATTTCTCTAACGCTACTTTGTGACTGTTGTTAAAAGCACTGTATAAGTACAGTAAAAGCTGGCAAAAAAAGAAAATTGAGTTCTGTTTAGCGTCCACAGGGACAGGATGAGGAATGCTCTGTCTAAAGTTTTTTGATACTTTGGTGCCTATTACCTTACTTACAGTAACCTATATAATATACATTTATAGAGCTTAGGCATTATGAGACTTTAGAAGTATAAGGTTCTGTCTGAGAACTTATATAATTTTAAGATATTCACATAGAAACTTTCAATAAAGGTTAACATAACAGAGAATAAGCAGTACGTCCAGGATTTTTACTATTTTGCGATCACAGAAATGAATGTCAAATCAAGCAAACTGCACATTATTTGGTAGGAGCTTGCAATTTTTCAAAATTACCACAGATTTTCTGCGGCTTTGGGCCAAGACACACCATTTAATATCATCACAATATGCATTCAGCCAAAGCCCTCTTCGATTCACCTGCATCAAATTAAGTACACCTAAAAGTTCCTATTTACCAACAAACATCATTGTGAAAGACCATGCAAAGCAATTTTGTGCAATTGAAATTTTGACAATTCAAGCAGTTTTCTGCAAAAAAATAAAAATATATCACGAAAACTCAGCAAATTGCATCAAAAATGTAAAATAAAAGCTGCAGTAAAATCAAGCATTTTTGGCCAGAAACAATTACAAAAGAAACTCCTAAATCCTGTACGGACTGAATAAGGTTAAAGCAGACACAGCTTTTTAACCTTTTTTAATTTTTTGATTTCACATATATACAATGTCATGTAAATAACATCTTTATGACATAAATTTATTGTTGACAATAAAAAAAAATCTTTATATAGGATCTTTACATATTCTACAAACTACTACTACTACTACTACTATTAATAACAACAACAACAACAACAACAACAACAACAATAATAATAATAATAAGTAAACAAACAAACAAATAAATAAACTAAAATAAACTAAACTAAACCAACCCAAAATCAATTTCAGACTGTAATGAAAGCAGATGGGCATCTTTACAAATGTTATAATGGGTTTATTTCTCTGCAGTCTTCTGTGCTCGGTGCAAAGCTGATACAGATGGTCGAGGATTAGAGGGAGCAAGCAAATGCCAGCATGAACAAGGGAAGCAGACTTAACCTTTTTCTGTCACTGTAAATGAGAAGAAGACCACTTTCCTTAAGATCTTTGCTCTCTTACAGCTGCGACTGTTCATTAGGATGAATCTCATGTTGCCAGAGAACCAATGTATGGACTTCAACTACAATTTAATCATTTACTACCTAGAGGCATTACTAAAATCCTAATCTCCTTTAGTCATATCTGATCACATTTATTTACATCATTTGTTTTAGCCATTTAATGGCCTCAGCCTTAAATGCTCTTTCTATGAGAATGTACAAAGTATGGATAAGTATTTAGATCTAGTTTCTATTCAAATATCTAATGGTAGCTTTTCAGTACTACAGAATAATACAGTACATGCATTAAACATGCCTTAATTAGCCTTGGGGTAATGAAACCACATGTCTTTTGTCTTTTTATGTGAAAGATAGTTTTCTGTGGCATTCATTTTGAGGTATGAATATTCAAAATGTATTTTTTGAAAAGTTTTTTTGTGATATAACAGGATGTGTGCTCAAGAGGAAATGAATATTTGGTGGAAATCATGCTAATGTGCTTGTTAAGGTGTGGGCGGAGAGCGGTAGCGGAACTCTGACAGATCTATAAATCTCACCCAGTCTTCTATGAAACTCACAATATTCAAACTTACATATAACTCTAGAATACAATTATTTTGTATTACATCAAGGGAAAAAATCTCATATTTTTCAAAGCATACCTGGTTACTATTTAGGGATAATTATAAATAAAGGAATAATTAAGCCATTAGTACTGGCATTGCCTCACCACATAATAGCACAGTATAGGAGATGTGTAGATGCAAGGATATTCTTCAGGATGTGTATTAGTAAAAGCAAGGCCCCATTGGAATGAAAAGTGCAGACCCTCACACAGCAGTTCTGCAGTTTGTACAAGAGAGGGAATAAGTGCATTGTGTGGAAGTGAGGCTACAGTGATGGACACACCACCAAGGTGCTCAGCTTCCATCCAACCTGAGTTTCCTGTAAGCTCTGGTGCAGTACTGCAGAGGAGAAAACTGAGAGGAACGCATGTTTACGCTGCCCGAGGCTACTAAGATTTCTAGCTTAAAGGAGCATCTCTGCCTTTTCCCCCAGCTTCTAAATGAGGATCGAGGCTCAGCAAAGGAGGAGCTGAAGCGTTGCAGGTAGTTAGCAGAAGAGGAGGAAAAGGGCAAAGCAGCAATGCTGACATTTCATTAGCAGTGGAGTGGAGTTTTGAGGGAAAATTGGGCAGGCCATTAGATGAAAAGGCGGGAGGAATAGAGCTGCAAAACAATAATTTCACCACATAACTGATTTGATTAAAGCTAGAGGATAAACTAATCAGGCTGATGATGTGTTCTCTACATTTCTGACTTCACATCTGCCATATTATATGACATATCACATTATAAACATTGTAATCAACAGGCTGTTGAGGAATAACTCATTAACACATTATGCATTAATGTGTACTTAAAATCATACCTCTATCAAAGAAGGTTCCCAAGTTCTCCCACATCACCCCATTGCTGCATTCTCTCCACTGGCTTCCTGTAGCTGCCCACATCAGATTGAAAACACTGATGCTTGAGTACAAAGCCAAAAACAGACTATGTTAAGGCACTTAACACACACCACCCTGCCCTGCACTCCCTTCAAGCTACAACCACAGCTCGACTCATCCTATCATCCCTCAAGGTACAAGAAAGACATATATCAGGAATTTTCTTTACTCTGACTCTGAGGTGGTGGAATGAACTTCCCCTGGCTGTTTGAACATCTGAGTCACTGGCCGTCTTCAAACTTGACAGCACTTGAATCAAAACAAACAAACAAAAAATCCCTTCTCTTGTGTGTTTACTTTACATTCTGTACTAACTTCCGCTAACAGGGTAATAGCTTGATTTTATTCTTAGTCCTGGACCCAGTGAACTAGCATGAGGATATGTTTTTGATATATACTATAAAACACTCTGGACAAGGGCATCTGCAAAATGCTGTAAATGTTAATGTAAATGTAAATGTAGGTATATACAGATGAACTCTCTCTCATGAGCTCCATTAGTTCTCCATTAGAGATGGAGGTGGAAAATGGCTGAGTCGATCACCTATAGTCTATAGCAGCACTGAAAGTGTGAGAGCTCTGCCAAGAATCTATAACATAGTGTCTTGCTGCCTCATACCTGCTCTGACACACACACACACACACTCACACACACACACACACACAGTTGCCATGCTACTTCCTGCCTGCCTGCTGTTAACCAGGAAACACATCAGTGCTGGTGTCAGTAGCAGGCAGGAGGCTGTAAGTAGTCACCTCAGGAGGCATCTAATGGATTACCATCATAATTCATTCATTTGGTAATGAAGCAATGTAGACTTGATATTTTCCTGCAAACAAAAACAGACATTTTTTTTTTTCAAGAATGAATGATTAAAAACAGCTGTAAGATCAAATTCAGTTAGCACCACCGCACCACACTGTGATTACGAGCAAGACTAGAAAAATCACTGTCAAGCTGAAGCATAACATTTGGCAAACTAAATTAATGACATTTCCAGCTAACATTAGCAGGGGAGGCGGGAAGGCAGGCTTTTGTGTGTTATGCTATAGGAAAGCAAACTGCTCAGCACATTTCATTGATTCTGTGATAAATAGCAAAATGATTTTACAATTGCCTGACTGTGTTATTAAATCCCACTGGTGCTGCATATAAATTCAGAGCATTCTGAACGCTGCAAAACATAAACTGTATGTTACTGTTCACTAGTTATACAGTACAACAAACTGATAACGGTTCAGGCTCAACTGGAAGCTAGTGTGACAGAAAATGACTCATTGTAGACAATTAGATTCTCTATTCCACCCTAAACTGTCATTCATTCCACCTTAAAGTCACCATTTTCCCTCCAGAATGCTCTGAATTTACTACCATTACACATCTGTACACATTTATGCAAGACATAATTGTATACTGACAAGTCAATACAGTGATCACTGACCACCAAAATCTTGCTTCAGTCACCACAAATCCTTTTTTCTGTCCTCCTTTCCAGGGGACTCAGGGGGTTGGAGATTTGCCTACAGAACTGGGCACAAACTCCAAACCCATAGAGAGAAAGGTCTCGGCGCAGCTTCTCTCTCTCTCTCTCTCTCTCTCTCTATCTCTACCTCTCTCTTTCTCTTTCTATCTATTTCTTCAGTGTCCTCTGGCTGTGGCCACAGTAGTGATTGGCCCCATCGACATGATGACGCAGATTACTGGAATCTCAAGAGGAGGAGATAAATATTTAATGGCCGCTGCTGTGTGGCCTTGTTATGGATGCCACTGTTTTGCCGTTAAGTGCCAAGAGCCTGTTATTTGTCATTACATATCTTTCTTCCTTCTCTCTTTTTGTTCTCTCTCCTCTGGCCTTCTCTTCTCCTCTGGAGAATTTCACCTCCTCTTCACCTTTTATACTGTACCTGCAGCTACTCCTTGGACAATCCTGGTGTTATTATTAATTCTTATCCTTCTTATTCAATTTTTTGCATGCATATCACATTATCTGGTTTGCTGATTAATGCGATGTAATCAATCACTTGTTTTCTCCTCTTATTATGCCTTTTAAATGCATACTCTCCTTAGTAGTGTCTTTCTCACTTTCTCTGTGATAAATGCCTCCTGTGGCTTTGCCTTTTTTCTCTTTATCCTTGTTTCCATTATTCTCCCTCTTTCACCACTCCTATCTTCATCTCTGGATCTCTTACTATAATGGACTTTTTCCTCTGACACCACAGCGTCCGCTCCTCCCGGAGAGCCTAGTGCAGACATGCTCTGTGCAAAAGACTGGAAATTGATTTTTGGTGCAGACCCGAGCGAGAGCGTCTATTAAGCGGGAACAGGATCCTTCATTAACATGAAACCTGAGGAAGTTAATGTCAAGCGAGCCTGGGGGGAGTGAGGATAAACTGACAAATCTGCTGGCCGTGATCACAGAATATTATGTTTGTGGTGCCTTATGTGCATGAAAAGGGGGTACACGTGTCAAGAAGGAGGGGCAGAACATGGTTACATTTGTTTCATGGCATGATAGCAGTATGGAAAATGGAGAGATTAAAAATGTGTGAGACAGAGGCAGGGAGAGAGAGAGAGAGTGTGTGCATGTAGGTGTTTGCATGCATACCACCCTTCTAATTTGATTTTCGAATTAAAGGCAAAAGCAGCCAAGGGAAATAGAGAATGAGAGGAGAAGAGGAAGTAAGAGAGGCAGAGAGAGAGTGAGAGGGAGTGAAGGGAAAGAGAGAAATATTTATAATTGGCACTAGTCCCTCATCTGATAACATTAAGCCTGATTCCACAACAACAAACATAATGGCTTTTGCAGACGGTTCCAGCCATCATCTCAATTACGATGCAATATTTTCTCCTCCCTCGTCTCGCTCTCTCCCTCCCTCATGCTTTCAACCTCGTTCAAGCGATTGGTATTTTTTTCCTTATCATTATAATGTGTGGTACAAAGCATGAAGCAGTTGTCAGCAGCAGCCGAGGCATGGGGTATGAAGCTAGCATGCATTTCTGTGTGTTTCACACCAATACACACACACCAGCAACATTAAGCAGCTGAAAGACTATGTGTGCATTTTGATGATGAAATCTTGGTTCCCCACACCCCTGCTTATTCAGCAACGTTATAGACAAATTGCATCAAATACTGTACATATTGATGCTGACTCTTTCTCTCCCTCCTGCAGGTTTGCCAGTATAAATCTGCAAAACTAAGGATCAGTGGCTTAGAATGCTGTTAAATATGACCCTGCTTAAGCATTCTCTGGTGTGATATATGCATATTGGAATGCAGTTCACCAATTAGAACTCTTTAGACTGCTCCGTTTGGCTGGGGGTGGAGGTGGTGATGGATGGTGGAAGAAGTAGGGGGCGGGGGTGGGGGTGGGGTGGCAACTGCAGCTGGTGTCATGGTGGACATTCACTCAGGCTGATCAGAGGTTAGCAGATAGCGGTCAGGGGGAGAGATAGGAGTTGAGGGGGGGTGGTTGTGGGGTTGGGGGGGGGGCTTTTATTTTGCCATCCATCACTCGGCTGCGTTTGGCGATCAATAAGGCCCATTAGACACTTTGTGCTCTCGGCGGAGCCCTGCTGCTCAGACCCAGAGCGCCAAACACTGTGGCATTTTCAGTTTCAGCAAATCGACACAGACCAAACGCAGCAGCACCCTGCACCCTGCTAGAACCTCAAATTAACATTGCTGCGTAAAATCAATCACCCTGATCGCCTGCACGTCTCCAAGTGAGTGTATTGTGATTGGGAGGGTTATGACATGGTACATACGCGCGTGATAAATATGTAAGAGATTGGCTAAAGAAGCCCCATGCATCAGGAATGTTCAAGTAATGTGAAATTGATGTCGCTGGAGTGGATCATCAGTGCAGAAGCATGACGCTGACAAGGGGGTTTAGGATGCATAGCCCCGAAGGTTCAATGAAAAAGGGGGTCTCACGGCCATCTCTCACAGTTAATATTACAGCTGGGGATGCTGGAAGGATGTGCCAGTGATGGAATGGTAGAGGCTCATCCATTCAGAGCTTATGACAAACTGAGGGACCTCAAGGCCTCATCTGTTTTGAATGGCATTTGAAAATAAACTGTGGCTCATTTCTGAAGCAATATTATTTGTCACTGTTAGTGGCGAAGGTTGGTAGAGCTCAGAATAGTAAATGCATAGCAACTGGTTTCCAAATCTGTGGGAACCAGATCTGGAGATCGTTTATGTTAACAGCACACGCTAACAGTAATGTGTTTTTGATGAGAAAACAATGATGTATAACAGTATGTGGGTTAGTTTTCAGGCAAATGCACAGAGCCACTTCGATTTCATGCTCTTTGCCAACTGTTCACACATTATGCATCATAATTTTCTTGGCTTATATCCAATCACCACAGGTGGCATGGAGGACATAATTCTATATGAAACAATATGGCAGAGCAACTCAAAACCAGTGCTACCCTTAATTATTCCCCCCCCCATTACAGGATCATGGAATAGACTTAAAATGCTAGATTCCTGTGAATTCCCTACATGTGAATTGTAAGTGTGTGACTCTCCAAACCTGACTGATGTCCTCACTGCGTGTCCGATGTCAACAGGATGTAAAATCCGCCCGCTACACTGCATGCAAACCAATTCCAAAAAGGTTAATTAAATCAGTGAGCCTAATTTATTCTAATTAACTGGCTGTTCAGTACAGCAGGCAAGTACTCTAAGTGCTTCATCAGTGGTGTAAAAAAATGGAAATAAGGAAGTGGAGAAATGGATGAAAAGTAGATGCATAGCTTCCAGTGCCTGGTGTACTAGGCAGAATTTTGGACAAAGATGGAAAAAAGGCCTGCTGAGGTGTAAATGTGTGGGTGTAGATGGTCCTGGTACAATTTTCGGCTTTACATGTCGTGCATATGAGTGTAATTACTTTCTGCGAAAGCTGGCATTTCTTCTCCTTTATGACAGTCACATCAAAAGGGAGAGTGTACTGGAAACCAGCATGCTGCTGCAGCCCCCATGAAATGAACCCTTCTGGGGGAAGGCTCACTCCCTTCTCCTCCTCTCTCTCCCTTTTGCTTGTTTTTTCATGCTCTGTGGATCACCATAAGCC
>NC_071260.1:15481149-15581149 GCF_023375685.1 Ictalurus furcatus | reverse complement strand
TGCTGATGACATCGCTAATGTGAATTAGCGATAGTTCACCTCTATTATATTTGCAGGGCATCCAGGACCCTCGTTAGAATATTAGGCAAGTAGGTTGCTATTGATAGACCTTGTTGATATTGGGAGTATGGAGAGGAAGACTGCTATGTCAGTGCTTCCTTGTAGATAAGACTGGACTCTTTTCCTAAACAGCAGCCTTGCTTGTCAAACTTGCTGACCTCTGTCAGTATCACACTGTACAGATAATCAATAGAGAGATCATGGCCACCACCGTCCAGCCTGATGACTCAGCACTCTGCCTTGCACTGGCCCTGCCTGCAATGCCTCACCTTTGTTCAGCACAGTCATCTTTCTGGAAGTCATGCACATGGGGTTAGTTGGGGCAAAGTGGGGAGTTCATGCACTGCAGTGATGTAGCCAATTTTTTCCTGTCAATACAGTGCTGACTTTTATTCGTCCTCCTCTCTCAGGTCTGTCAGCAATGGCAGAGGGAAGCGATAAGATGACTCCTTGTTCACTGCCGAAATGCGAAAATGTGCTCTAAAGCAGCTGCAGATGTGTTGACCGAGGGATTCAGCAGAAACCACAAGCGGCGAGCACACGACGCAGGCAACCTGGAGGATCAGTGCACCCACTAACTCCAATTACAGAGGAACAGATTCAATTTGCTGGGAGAGGCAGAGGACGAGCCGTTATAGCATAGCTAGCCAGGGGCAAAGTCAGGCTGAACATAAAAAAATAACAATACAATAGAGAATTTGTGATATTGTTGTTTACAGCAAGAGTTTCTTGTTGTTGTTATTTTTTTTGTCTGTGCAGCCCTTTACTGTGTTAAAAGACCTGAGTAGAATTAAACTTCTATTTTCTTCTTTGAGAGCTTTTATAGCCTCTACTGTCAATAAAGGTTTTAGTAATAAAACCATTTTGGGTAACATTTTTTTTGTATAATCTGCTGTGGACACTTATACAAACAGGCAATAAACCATCTACAGACTATCATGAACAGCCAATCAACTGATGTAGATGACAATGTAGATGAATGAATGTCAAAAGATATTTATCTTTCAACAATATGTGATATATTTAACCGTTTGAGCACACATAGAAGTGATGTAGCAGGGAGTGTTGTGGTCTCAAAGCTCCAGGACCTTGGGTTTGATTCTGACCTCAGATTACTGTCTGCGTGGATTTCTCTGGGTACTGCTGTTTCCACCCACCTCCAAAAACATGCTGGTTAATGGATTCGCTATTACTGCTTAAATTGCTTCTAGTTATGTGTGTGTGTCTTTGTGTGTGGTGCCATGTGATGAACTGGTGGTGAATGAATGAATGAATGAAAGCACATATAGACTGGTATCCTCTCTATAGATCTAACCCATCAACAACCATTAACTGTTGACATATTGAGAATAAGTTACACTGGTACATGACAGTCACTTGACAGGTGGTAGACAGTCTATAGCTGGTTTGTTTACTGTTTATATAGTATCTAATGGTTGTTTATTGTGTGATATTAGCCTACTGACTAATTGTTGAAAATTTGTTGATGCTGGTGATGTCAGTGCTCTGCATATATGAGATATAATGGCTTTATGGCTTCTCCATCAATCCATCCATTTTCTGTACAGCTTATCCTACACAGGGTCACAGGTCAGAAAGGGCAGAAGGCAGGGGACACACTGGACAGGGTGCCAACCCATCGCCGGGCACACATCCACACTCATTCACACACTATGGACAATTTAGGGATGCTAATCAGCCTAAAGCACATGATTTTGGACTGTGGGGAGGAAACCAGTGTACCCTGAGTAAACTCCCAAAGTACAGGGTTAACACGCAATCTCTGTGCACACAAAGTGGAGGCAGGAATCGAGCCCCCAACCCTAACCACTAAGCCACTGTACCCTCTTATTGGCTGCTGATGGTTTTTTTTTTTTGTTAGTTTTTTGGGGTTGCTGTCTGTGAGAGGCCAGCCAAGACAACACAGCATTTTAGTATAATCAGGAAATGGCAGTGTATTTATAGTCTCTCAAGTATGGCTGCAGGTGGCACATTGGTATAGGGTTCACGATTAAAATCTGAGCTCGGGTCTAAGCTTATGGATTTACTCCAGGTTCTTCAGTTTACTCATGACTTTCAAAAAACATGGCAGTAGTTGGATTGGCTATGCCAAATTGATCCTAGGTGTGAATGTGTGTTTGTGCTAGAGTTGGGGTACTTGATCCCGGACTCAGTTTCAAGTCTGGACTCAAATCCAACTATGAATGAACTTGGACTTGCCATGCACTCGGGTAAGTTTGTACTCGAACTTGACATGGACTCAGACATTTTGGACTTAGAAATTTTTACAGTTACAGTCGAGTTCGCATCATGTGTAACATGAAAAGAAAGATAAAAAATAAATAACAATGTAAAATTAAGATAACAAGAAATGAATGAATGTCTCCCTGCCTGACCATATGGCTTTCTGAGCGCACACTTCAGGTGTGAGACATTCATTGATTTCTTGTTATCTTAGAAACTGCTTCATTGTGCGAGTACCAAATGCACGATCGCTTCCACATTTTGTCTCAGCCAGCTCAGTTAGATCCGATGCCACGCCAGAAGCCGTTTTTGCTAATGGCGATAACTGTGTGAAGATTGCGCAGGAGAGTATGGCATATTACACTCGCTGTTTACAAGAGCTTCCGCAGATTAACGTGAATGACGTTAATCGTATTGTGAGGCAATCAGCTGTTACACCCAATAGTAAGGAGGAGAAGGGCTTCACATTATATATTTCGAGTTACATCGACAACTTTGAGGGTGAGTATTCTCATGCAATATCTGACTAGCAAATCTAGCTAAGTCTCTGTTTCTGACAGTTCATACATGTCATACCCGTCTGCCATTAAGGACTTGAGTCCAACTTAGCCCCTTTTGGACTCGGACTTGATTGGTAAAGGACTTGGTCTCAACTCGAACGCAACAAAGATGGACTCGGACTCAACACTAGTTTGTGCCCTATGATGGAATGGTGTCCCATGTCCCATCTATTACCCAGTCTTCCCAAGAAAGGCTCCAGATCCACAGCAGCCCTAACCAGGGGCTTAAAGTTTAAAAGTTAAGAAAAAATTATTACTATAAAATATAATTAATGTTTCATCAGATTAGCAGCCAGTAGTCTATAACTCCTTGGCAAAATATATACTCCCCTACTATAAATAATGATATATTGTATATTGTACATTAATATATAAGAGTCAACAAACTGAGAATGTTTCTGATTGAACGTCCTGCCAGCAGCAGGTAGGAACTTGGTAGTCGGAGGCTTGTACAAATGTGCAGTGTAAGACTGCCTTTGTACAATGATCAGATAAACCGGCTTGTAAAGTGTGCAAGAGCACATATTCTCCTGATGCCATACCCCTTTCTGAGCTCATGCCCCGTACTGACCTCAGAGCTCACCTGACCTCAGTCTCATCAGCTTATAATAGACCTAGTAGAGCTTGAAGGTGCCACTGCAGCAGTATGGTTACGAGAACCCTCTGTGTTCGGTGGATTACAAGCTGGTGCTAGCCGTGTGGGCTCTGGCCTTAGCTCCTCTTTGGCAGGCAAGATATGCTGACCCTGCCATTCTGCTAAGTGCCCTCATCCAGCATCTCAATGAGCTTCTGACAGGATCTTCCTCCCCCACACAGCAGGATGCTGCTGGACTTTTGATCCTTCAGGAATAGTTAGAGCTAGCAGACTAGATCGGCACACTGTTAACAACATAGGCTTTTGAATTTCAACAGCACACCCGCTGCCACGCACTTTTATATTCTGTAGCATGTTTTGGTGCTATTATGGTAAATACTGGTGCAGTAGGAGAAAGCAGGACCAGAAATTTACAAGTTTAAAGCAGGAGGTCTGGAATGCTGAGCAGATCTCTACTGTGTGTACAAAACTGTCTAATATGCTTCGTCTCTTCTAATTTGTTGCTTTGTTTTCTTTGTTTGTGATTCATTAATTTGTTTTCATGCTCTACATTTCGTATTCATGCTTCATTTTGGCTTTTCTGTTTTTCATATTTATTTCATATGCCTTCATATTTGCATTTGTGCTTCATGATTAGTACCCCCCCCCCCCCCAACTGAGTGTTATGAACAAGCCAACCACCATAGTCTTTTTAAGCACTTAATATTACAATATGAAAAAAAGCACATCTTTGAACATGTGGATTTTCATACATCTTCCATAAACACACACTCACACTCGCACTGCACACTCTTACTCAACGACATGTAAAACAAGTCCCTGTAGGGGGAAAGATGTAGTGCACCTCTCACTGAATTACATGCCTCTGACTCATGCAATCTCACCCGCTTACACACACACACACACACACACACACACACACACACACACTCTACTCTCTCTACTCCATGCCTGAGCTCCTATCTCCATAATCCTCTTACAGCCTGTGTGTCACACTGACACACATTCCTCCAGTCACACACTCCACTCCCAGACATGTATGCTCTCGTCTCTACATCCAGCACCTATCAATTAATCAGTGCTAATGTAATATCACACCATCTCCCCCACTATCAGACCCAGCATCATACTACTGATTTCTAGTCCACTACCTCCTCAAATGCTTGCCCAAGGACACTGCTTAAAGCCTGTAATCTCATTAAGAGCATACATGGCAATTAAAAGGCCCATACAGGACGAGGTGATGGAGAAGGGCAAGTGTGAGGCAATGCAGGATGGTGTCATGAGCAAGACATGGAATTAATTGGCACCTTATTGGATCACATGTCACAGGTGATGACGTGAGCCATGTAAATGTTTCCACAGAGCTGGTAGATGTGTCACATGCAGTAGGAGAGGAGGAAGCTGACATATCTCTGAGGAACCATGTTCCTGGCAGGAAGGACAACAACCGCTCAAGTTAAACAGAAGGTCCTCTCCAGGAAAAAATGATTTGAATAAAAGTAAAAAGTGACTGAAATTGGTCTCCAGTGAAAGCAAGAAAGTATTTATTTAATGGAAGGTCGACTAAAGAAACTTGTTTATGAAAAAAACTAGGCTTTTCACAAGTCAATATAAAATGTCATGAACAACCCCTAAACCAACTTTAATGGGCCTTCAGACAATTTAAGTGGCAATATTTTTGCTACTGTTCTTTTTCTGTCAGCGGATAATTATGTAATTCCTAAACACTTATACAATTTACTGTTCACAAACATGACGTTCTCACAATTTATTTTCTGAAATACAATGGAAAAGGAAATTAGGCTAAAAGGTTTTCCTTTCAAGCTGTAATGGAGTAGAATTTCAAGATGTCAGAACTAGTAGAAAACTGAACTTCTCAAGCACAAATCATTTAAAAAGCTCTTTAAATACAGGAATAATTTCCACCACAGGTTATAGTCTTAAACATTACTAAAGACACAGAACAACTCTTCTTGTATCAGTGTAAAATGAAGCTTATTCAACTCTATTGTTGGAATGGTATAATATCAGTACTGTGTGCATACACAGAAGATACGAGAACAATATATTAACATTTAATCATTTTATAAGCACAAGATATGGTATATTAATCAGGAGAAATGTATGAATTGTCCTATTTTTTAGGATGTATTTATTCTCTGGATCCTCTAAACTATGGGCTGAGATGAACTGTTTTACTAAAGAAGATGCTTTTATCAGACACCAGTTATGAGATTCTTGTCATGTAGTTAGCTGCTTTAGACCACGGATCTATACGTGTATTTTTGAGAAGTGGCCTGCTCTATAGAGGAGGGGATATGGAACGGATTTTCAGGGAGGTTTAGCACATGACAAACAGACCAACAGAGCAAAATCAAGTAGTGACTGATGTTTGCATGAGCAGCTGAAGTAAGTAAGACAGATGAAATAGGGACAGATGGAAAAGCTGAAAAAAAAAAAACCCCATATGAAATAATAAACAGAACAGAATGTTTTATATGGAGTGACAGGAGGAGCGATGTGGAGAGAGGGATATAGGTATAGCCTTAGAAGAAAAAACAAATGAAAAAAGTGCTGTGTGAATAAACTTCGATTTGAGACCTCAGGGAGGCCGATGTGTGCGGAGAGAAACATAGCCATCTGTTCTTGTCCATGTCCACAATGACAGTTAGACAGGCCAGAGGGAACATGACCAGCTTAACCTTTCCAGTAGTCTTATTGACTATGTGTATATTTCTTGATTCCTTTGTGCCATTTTCTTTGTCTTTCACACACAATTTCATACCATTATCCATTAACCTAGATTATCGATGTGACTCTACTGAAGGTGACTGGGGACTGACAGGCTTAAGTTTAGTTAAAGATTAAGGATTAACCAGGAATTTTACTTCATTTCAAATGTGCGATGCTAAAGATCTGTCATTTACTACTGTATGTCCATAACTACAATTATTTATAACGAAAAACTCCTATACATTGAGTGTGTCATACTGGTTGACGTCAACATTTGTTGAAGTGCTAGTGCTAGAAGAGTGCGTAGGAATGGCAGGGTGGCACTTCCACAGCATATTTGTTTTTGAACAATGAATGTTATGTAGTTTGTATATTTTGTACATGTTTATAGAGGTACAGCGCTCATAGATAGTAGCAAGAACCAGTACAATTATGGTTTGTGTGCATATCACTGCTACATTTCTTCTTTAAGCTAATTTAGAAAGCTACACTGATCAGCAGGGAATGAACTGTAATCTGTAGAATCAGTTCACATATCATCTTACCATGCCTACTATCGTGCATTGGGTCATGAGTTTTGCTGATGATGCTCAGCAAAATGAGATTATTACTATATTGCTTTGTCACATTTTTCTGTTTATAAATTTGGAAGATTTTATTATACAGATGCAACAAATATTGTCTTGTTCTGTTTCTGTGGTTGAGGTAAAAAAGGAAGCTAGCATAAGCAAATGGCTGCTTCAGATTGATACTGATGCTTCAGATTGATGGTAAACCGTCTAAAATTGCTGGGGGTTTTTTTTCAAGCCAGCCAGAAAAAAAGCAGGAAAAAAAAACACCTTTCTTTCAAAGAACTATGTTTTTTCATTTGCTGTCAGTGGTAAATTCAGAGAAGTTATAGATAACAGTAAGAGACTAATTATGAAAATGAGCTGACCGGGGCTTTAATCTCAGAACTGCATTGGAATCTGAGTTTTTCTATCACAGTACACAACAAATCCCCCAGTGCTGAAATAACACCTGCAGTGTTTTATATCCAAACACAGATGAACACAGCGAGGGCTAATTCAATCCTGGTGATTTTGCTGAAATGGGCCATAATAAATGTGCTCTATCATGATATCACTACATTAACATACACTTAGCCTATTGATCATGTTAAAGATTAGGTCTATAATTTTGCAATGCTTTCATTATTTTTTTTTTTTTTTTTTTTTTTTATTTTTTTTTTTTGCATATACAGTACAACTATGTGATGTTTAAATGAGAGAAAGTTTAGTTTTGTTCAAATATTTTATATGTACTTTTGAACATTATGTTCATCTTCAACCCAGATGGCATGAAGCACATTTTGTGGGTGTCTTGTGCAGCTCCAGAGGTCTGTCCCTCTCCAGAGTTCTTACACTGTTAAAGCCATGAAAAAATAAGAACTGGGAGAAAGGACAACTATTGTCTTTTCGCCTTCTCTTCTACACAATGTGCGCCTTCAGTAAATAGCACAACACAGGAGGCCAAATTTATTCTCTGGTTTCAATGATAGATGAGGATTTTCAGGAAGACAGGAAATAAATTCTATTGTTTTGAGTCAAAAGTCACTATGGGTAATCTGGTTTGAAAATGTACTTTGGGTTAAAAAAAAACATTGGGGTTTTATTGGTTTCAGCTTCTGGTCTCAGCCTTCATACTGTTTTGATAGTATTGTGAAATTGTATTTTATTGTTGTGAAGCAATAAATACATATTAAATGTTCTTTAACATCAGATAATATTCACTCACCTTCGGTAAGCACTTTATCTTGGTTAGGGTAACGGTGGATCCGGAGCCAATCCCAAGTACACTGGATGTCATAATGCCTTACGAATTATGAATTCTTTCTCTCACTAGTCACCCACAACCTCCAGAGAACTCCTTCTACTTTCCCAAGTAGGGATATGTGGTGGGAAAACAGATGCACTTAAATATTGAATATTGACAATCATGGGTTTTGATTAATGACCGAGTCATGCTGTACCTCATTGTTCATTGAAAAAACAATATGATTTATTTGAATACAGTCTGCATAAAGACTTTAGGGTCCTTTTCTCAAGAAATAAAGCTTTATGTCTATCAATGAGTTTATACTGAAATTTTAAATATAAATATAAGATTGGTATCACCAGAATATGGAGGATTTACAGCAATGCATACAATTCTAAAAAATAAAATGATGAGAACAGGTCCAATTTGTTCTACAAAGGTGTTCCTTCAACTACAGGCACTTTTAAATTCCAGGAATGTATTATTAATACCATCCAGATTTGCACAAAAAATTCAGATTAAATAGTTTTGGAGAGCCATGTCTCCATGACATATTTATGCTACTTCATCAAAACATTTTATGTATGAATTTCATTATTTACTATTGTCCCTGATCCAGACTTTTAATCTTAAAATATGAAAATTAGTAATAATAATTATAGATTTTTGTTAGCTTGGTGTTCGAAAGAAAAAGTTAAATAAATATAAAACTCTTTCAAAATTCAGTGTATGAGACTAATTTCTATCAGTTATTACACAGCTGCCCCTCAGAGTGCTACCATTCCCACCAAACCATCAATTATGCCCTTACATAAAATTTCTTCAGAGATATGTTTTCCTAGTTAGCATGGATTTAAATTATCTCTCACTAAATGGAATACTGCATCAGAGATCCATCTCCAGCTCTACGTCCATCCCCCCCCCCCACCTGTGAGTATGTTCCTAGGTTTTCTATGTCAGTGGAGCAAGTAAGAAGTGGGTTAAATTGAATTAAGAAACCTGAGTTCTTATAGCCTCTGCTGATCAGATCTAACAAACTCTACAGAGTTTTTGCACTACAGACCAATTGCTTTAACAGCGCAGTTGATGAAAGTGTTTGAGAGATTGGTATTAAACCATATCAAACAGGTAATGTGTGCTGCTGTGGATAAACTACAGTTTGCCTATAAAACTGGTGTTGGGGTTGATGATGCAATTATTGATCTCTTACACAAATAACTAAGTCATTTAGAGACTCCAGATAACACTGTCAGAATTATGTTCTTTGATTTCTCTAGTGCATTTAATACTATGCAGCCTACATTACTTAGAAGTAAGATGGTAAATGTTGGAGTATATAAGACTATGGTCAGTTGGTTAACTGACTATCTTTCTAATAGACCACAGTATGTGAGGATGACTGTGTGTCTCAGGTAGTGAAGTATAGTACTAGCGTCCCTCAAGGAATGGTTTTAGGTCCAATTTTTTTAACTTTTTATACGTCAGACTTTCAGTACAACTCTGAAATCTGTCACCTTCAGAAATTCTCTGACGACTCAGCAATCATTGGCTGTTTAACATACCATGATGAGGATGAATATAGGGAGCTATTAAAGAGTTTTGTGGACTGGTGTGAGATAAACGGTCTTAGGCTAAATGCTAGTAAGACTAAGGAAAGTGTGATTTATTTTAGTAGATATCCTCAGCAAGTTGTACCAGTAAACATAGGAGAAATGAGACATTGAGACTGTAACATCATATAAGTACCTTTGTGTATACTCGAATAGCAAGCTTGACTGGTCTGACAATGCGATACAAGTCTATAAGAAGGGTCAAAATCATATTCATTTGTTAAGACGACTGAGATCCTTCGAGTTATGTCACATACAACTTAAGACCTTCTATGATTCTGTAGTATCATCTGTGATCTTGTATGCTGTCACATGTTGGGGAGGGGGATTGTTGGAAAAGGAGAAGAACAAATTAAATAAGCTCATACAGAAGGCAGGTTCTGTTGTGGGGAGTGTGTTACCCAAAATAGAGGAGATTGGGCATGATAGAATGATTGATAAATTGGTCTCTATAATGAATTATGATTGTCACCCCCTTCATGGAACAGTTCGAGCCCTAGTGAGTACATTTAGCTCAAGATTAATTGATCCCCGCTGTCACAAGGAGCGATTTAGAAAGTCTTTTTTACCAACTGCTATTAGACTGTACAATCAGTGCTATACAACATGATGGATTATATCATATAATCATTTGGTTGTATATAATTGTAATGGCATGTGGAACTGATACTGTAAAATTATGGTTGTTTTTTTATTTTATTATTGCATATGTGCTGCTGGGACTTGTAAATTTCCCCTTGGGGGATTAATAAAGTTGAATCAATCAATCAATGTATTATGTTAAATTATTTCCTAATAAAAAAAAAGAACATTTGAGATATCACAATATAATCCAGTGATACAACTGCGTCCACTTTCGTACCTTGTTATTAATCACATTAATTAACTATTGAGACTATTTCACTATTGTGAAAAGAGAATATTTCCTGTGTTTTGAAAATATTTTACTTTTACTTTTTAATATTATAAAATATTACTGTTTTGAGAATACTTTTTCCCACAAGAGTCACAGGACAAAAAGAGCCTGAAGTTTTTTTCCCCCAACCTTCAGCTGTCCAGTTTCCATCATGCTGTGCCTACTGTACTACTGTGTGAGATCACCAGTTTCTGAAATACTCAAACCAGTCCATCTGGCATCAACAGCCATGCCATGGTCAAAGTCGCTGAGATCACATTTTTTCTCATGTTCTCATGTTTTTCCCCTGTCTGACCTTTATCTGCATGATTTTATGCATTGCTCTGTTGCTGCATGATTGGCTGATTGTATAATTGCATGAATGAGATGTACCAGTGTTAAAGACAGGGTGATTTTGGCAAAGGTGGAAGGAAGGAGAGACTGTGAAGCGGAAGAGACAACAACAGACATGACGTCAGTTTTTTATTTATGGCCTCTCAGTGCTACAAATCATGAAAAAAATCAACCCGTTCACCCTGTTTTGGAGAGGTTCAATGATGAACCCACTGTCACACTCTGTCAGTGTCACACTTCTCTTCTAATCCGAAGAGACAAGCTGTTTCGCTGATACACACCAGGTCGTTTTCAACACTGCCGGTGCAGGCCTGCATATGAGCTATATGTGGCTTATGCATGATAGCTAGAAGGCCTGATTGGTGACACCAACGCAGACGCACTACATGCTGTCTCCGTTTGCACCTGACAGCTATAACTCACCCCATTCCGTTACCATGGATACAGACCTCATTATGTAACACAAATATTTCTGGAAGCCCAGACACTGACACCAGCTCTGAGATGCCTGTCGCATTGTTGGTCTTTGTTTTATGACACTTTATTCCCTAAAGGCACCACCTGACCTTTAATGCTGATAGGTGCACTAAGGTCACGTTTGTCCTGGAGATCCAGAAAACAATGAATACAAGGTTCTGTGTGGCTGACAATTTTTGGGCTACATTTCATGTATTTCAGAACTATTGCTTGTGATCAATGTTTTTTATGAATACTTAGCTAAACTGTCTTTACATCCTGGACACTCACTGTCTCATTGACTGTCTTGCATTCTGTAATCAGAAACTAAATATGGTCAAAGGGCCCGGCTGTGTTAACCAAATTGTAGTAGGAAACAAATGTCCTTCACATTTGTCAATTATTTTCCTTCATATCTGTCACTTATTCTGATACATGATGCCCTAAAAATAAACCAGAAATGAAGCACTAGGCTCACAAAGAAGAAGATAAGCACTGGATTATTGTGGAGTATATCTTATGAACTCAATGACAGAGAAGGTTAATCTGAGAGAGTGAAGAATGCAACTGAAAATAAAGCACCTAGAATGGAATGGCTTTTAGCAAATGGGATATTTTTGGCTCTGTATATGTTCTGGTTTAAGTTGGTATCCTGCAGCAACAAAATGGTAGCATTTTAACATACTGCATAACAACATACTGTTCGAAATAAATATTGGAGCTAATATTGGAGCCCTACAAGCAGCAGGATCTGTTGGCAGAGGATGCTGAGAATTCAGTGAAAGACTATCTTCACAGCAAGGATTGTGAGAACAAAACTAAAGGAAACATTCCTCCTGTTCTTCAAGCTCTGTGAACAAATTTGGGGTGACTCACTGATGTGGATGAGAAAATCTGTGATGATTCTCTTAGTGTTGAGTCCACCTTTGTTGCGTTCGAGTTGAGACCAAGTCCTTAACCAATTGAGTCTGAGTCGAGTCCGGCTGAGTCCAGAAAGTAATTAAATTGAAAAAAGATTTGAAATTGCAATTGTAAACTCAACCCTGAGCTGTTAAATTAATATTTTAACCTTCACAAACCAATGGCAACATGATTGTAACAAAAATACCACCATTACATCTTGCTATTGCCATTTATATTTTTATTTCATGTCATCAGCACCTCAACTAGTTTCCTCTCAAAAAATGGTTTAAATAAAAAAAAGGGATATAGAGATATATGTAGCATTTTTATTATATTACAAGTGTATGAAAATACAAATGAACCTGTTTTGTTATTGTATAACAGTATATTGTGTCCTCCGGTTCGACATTTTACTTATTTGATGCGTCTCCTCCACAGTTATATAGGCTGAGAGAGAGAGAGAGAGAGAGAGAGAGAGAGAGAGAGAGTACAGAGTAGAGTTACATTTAGCAGCAGGTCATAACAACAAGCTTCATGCTTTATTACTACTTTTAATCTGTCTATGAATGACAACAAACTCATTTCTGAACATAGCTCTGTTCTTTAACTTGTTCTCATTTTAATTCCTAAAATGAACCAAAAAAAAAAAAATCCCTATCAGCAGGGTTTATGATATTTATTGCATTAAGAAGTATATTTCACATTTTACATGAAATTCAAGACTGGAATCACCGAATGCTAATGTTTAGGGGTGGGTGATATGACTAAAGTCTTATTTCACTATAATGATACGTTTTCTCAGTTAGGTCTATCAGTAGTATTCAAGTAAGAAATACTATGGAAATTGAATAAAGCAATTAAATGTAAAATAAAATAGACTTCAGTGTATGACATATACAGCGATTCTTATTAAATTTACTGAAATTATTCAGTCAAATGAGTGAGTGAGTGATTTTCTCTTTGTCTTTTGTTGTTTGATTAACATTAATGACACAGACAGCAGCAGGTTTATTAGACTGCTGTCAGTTTAAGACCTAATGCACAAATCCAATATACTGTATTGACACACCTCAGATTTCTTTCCTAACTGTTTACATTCACTTAAGACATAACCGGCTGTGTTTACATGAACACTAAGACAGCAGTATGGCCAGACATTGTTGTGTCCCGTTATGTGAGACCCCCTCAAACTTTAACTCTTAGAGCCTTCCATGTTTACATGTATCTTTATATTTTTTTATTCTGCAATAGTGATTCAAATTAAATGTAATAAAGGTTAATGTTTTATCTAAAAAACACTAAAGTAAAAGTACTATGATTTAACTATACTCAAAAAAGTACCAGTACACTGAACCATGTACTCACCTTGTCATGGACTGGAGGAGGTGGATGCAAGTGTAGATAATTTATTGTATGAAGTAAATTTTAACTAGATAAATAAATACAAATAATGCAAAGACAGGTATGAACTTTCAGAAACAGAGACTTAGCTAGATTCGCTAGTCAGATGTAGCATAAGAGTACTTACCCTCAAAGTTGTAGCTCAAAATATATCATTTGAAGCCCTTCTCCTCCTTACTGTTGAGTATAACAGCTGATGGCTTCACAATATGATTGACGCCATTCAAGTTAATCTGAAGAAACAGCGAGTGTAATATGTCATTCTCTCCTGCGCCATCTTCACACAGTTATCGCCAATAGCGAAAACGGCTTCCGGCATGACACCGGATGTAACTGAGCTGGTTGAGACAAAACGCGGAAGCGATCATCCATAGAGTCCATTCGGTATTTGCACGGTGAAGTGGCTTTCTGTGCGCATGTTTCAAGTGTGTGCACACAGAAAGCCCCCTGATCAGGCAGGGAGACATTCATTAATTTCTTGTTATCTTAATTTTACGTTCTTATTTATTTTTTATCTTTCTTTTCATGTTACACATGTCACAGACTCGACTGTACTCTGAAAAATGTCAGAGTCCAAAATGTCAGAGTCCGTGTCAAGTTCGAGTACAAATTTACCCAAGTGCGTGACAAGTCTGAGTTCATTCATAATTGGACTCGAGTCTGGACCAGAGTCCAAGATCAAGTACCCCAACTGTAGATTCTCTTCCATTAATCAGTGACCAAGCTAGAATGACTTCTCTCTCACTTTCGCTCTTTCTCTCTCTCTCTTGGCAAGCACTTACTTCAACGATTTGGAGGTAATGTTAGAGGATGTGAAATCTCTGGGACCAGCTAAACACAACATTAGGTTGTGTTAGAGCTACAGGCAGGAAAAACTCAAGCAGTAGCTCTCTAAGGATGGCCAGTTAATGACCCTATCCCAAGGGGACCTCAAATTGTTTGAACTGAATCGGTTTTCATTTGAGTCAAGAAATTATTGTTATAGGTTACTTACTAACTGCAAATTAACAAATAATTGAAACTAATTTTAGCTACTTGGAATGTTTAGGTAAGTCATGTCACAGTGGTAAGGATGGATGCAGATGCAGAATATCAGTTGAAACGTTTTAATGACTTACAAGAACCCAGGACTGGAATAACATGAGACAGAAGGATAAACCAAAACCACGCCAGACAACCCACGCAGTGCAGAACATGACTATTTATACATACGTGCTAATGAGACAAACGTGAATCAGGTGAACCAGACATGTGACTAGGTGCAGTGGCTGATGGGAATAGTAGTCTTAATCTTTTTCTGCTATTTACATGACAGATCCCTCCCTTTAATGCTCGGCTCCCGACGCTCGTAATCCGTTCAGGTGGGGGTCCAGGACCTCCAGACGAAATGTCCCTAAGTACTCCAAAGTTCTCATCCCTTGCAGGGCTGGACAGAGGACACTTGATGTGTTCTCTGAGGTTCAGGTGTGGGGCAGTCTCTTTCGCACCGCAGAGAGATGCCCAACCTGGCTTGAGTGCGGAGCGATGGCTAATGCGTAGCCAGCAGGAGGAACGAAGCGCAAGGCGGAGAATAAGGGAGAAGCGACGTTCACCATGAAGCTAGAGGAGGAGCAACGCTCTCCACAAGGTCTGAGGGGGGAGCGAAATTCTCCACGAGGCCAGAGGGAGGAGTGAAGTTCTCAGTGAGGACAGAGGGGAGAGCGAAGTTCTCTGCGAGGCCAGAGGGAAGATCGACGCACTCCGCGAATCATGTCCTCTGTGGAGCAGGAAGGGAGAGCAACATACAGTGTAAAGCAAAGAAAAGGAGGGACATCTTCATCGGAGCAAGGAGGCAGAGTGACATCATCAGTGGAGCAGGATGGCAGAGCGACATCCTCAGCCGAGCAGGAAGGCAGAGTGACGTCCTCAGCCGAGCAGGAAGGTGGAGCAACATCCTCAGTGGAGTAGGAACGCGGAGCAATGTCCAAAGTGGAGCCTGGTGTAGTGATGTCCGAGGTGGAGCAGGGAAGAAAAGCAGAGTCTTCAGCTGAACAGGAAGACTGAGCGGCGTCCTCATTTGAACAGGGGTGCTGAGTGCCATCCTCAGATGAGCAGAGAGGCTGAATGACGTTCTCTGTCGACTCAGCAGGCTGGATGAGATTCACAGTGGGGGAGGAAGGGTGGGAGATGGTTCCAGCCTGGTTGGAAGGCTCTACTTTGATATACCCCCTGATGGCTTACATAATGTCGAGCCACTCCTGATTGGCTCTAATTAGGGAAAATTTCCCCACCTTCTCCCACCTTGGTTTTTCCCCTTTCATAAAGGGCCTCTTGGACTCTGAAAAATTCCGGTGCATCCATTGTTCGGTCTTGCATTCTGTCAGGTCACGGTACTAAGGACGGATGCAGATGCAGAATATCAGTTGAAACATTTTAATGAGGTACAAACCAAAATAAAACAAGACTTACAAGAACCCAGGACTGGAATAACGTGAGACAGAAGGATAAACTATTTACATGACAAGGTATATAGTATTTTAAATTTAGCACACAGACAGTGATTGTAAATAGGGTACAATCTGGTTTTGTTTTAAGTAAATTCAGAGGGGGAAAAACATGTTTACTACAAAATGGTGTCATGATAGTAAATTTACTTTTCAAATCATTATATTAAAATTTAGCCTTTAAATTAACAGTGATTACCACTAACCGATAAATAGTATATAACATATATTATTTTAATGTTTGGTTTTTCCCAAAAGTGAAACGGGAGAAAACTGTATTTAAACAATTTCATTCCGACTGCTTCTCAGGAGCATCACTGACATTTTAACAGCTGGTATCTGAATAAAATGGAATGGATTAGGCATATGTCTGTTTCTCTACAGCTATACAAATATACAACATCTTGATCAAAATCTGACATTCACCATGTAAGGCAATCATACTTACTGAAGCCAGCAAGGTTTCCCTTAACCAACATGACTTTCAGGAAGAAAAGTATATACAATAATTTCCATAATATTTTGGTGATATATAATTAGCCACAGAGACTTAAGACAGGTTTTTTTTTTTCCAGACTACCTTCCATATTCTGGGTGTCCCAATAGAAACACAGGGATGGTTTCTTTAGGCTTCATCACCACTTGTTTGAATGGAGGGATCTTTTGGTCTTTCAAATAAGCATTGATTCTTGAAACAGCAAATATTTATGCAATGTGAATGCTTCCTGGTCATTTCACAATTACATACAAAAAAAGATGTATTTGTAATTACAAGAGGCTTGCACATTTAAGGAATGCTTGCTCTTTCTGATTATGTAATCAGTGGAGTTTATTGCCGGCCACTTAATTGTAGTGAGTACAGTGCTCTGCCTCTAAACATTGTGGCATGCTGTGACCTTGGTAGAAGTTCATAATAAGTTTGTGAGTGAAACATATACTGTATAGTATATTTACAGCCAATATGAAGGGTGAAAGATTTAAATGTTTTCCTTATTCTCAACACAGTTGGTCAATATAATATAAAATTCTTGTCAGGGTTTCAAAGTCTGCCTTCATCACTCAGGTATTAAAGTGCCAGTGACAATTTTCACCACATCTTCCACCACACTGGCCTCAGACCTGCTGTCTAATTTTTGACATGAGGCCTTAACAGTTTGGTCTATGTATCAGAGAGTTCCTTTACATTCAAAATTTTTCTCACCATTAAAAAAACAATAAAAAATACCTATTTCAGAAAACATAATTTTTTGCCATCCTCAAATTATGGAGATCATATGATCATTATATATCAGAATTTTCAAGTGGCAATGTTTTCCCTTAAAAGGATAGAAAGGCAAAACTCATAAGATCTTGGCTAGCATTTAGCTGTGAGTGTCATTAGCTCTGTTGTGCCCTTCAATGTGCGGAAATTAGCAAGATCCCCAACATCGATTACAGCTGCTTTAATTTATGTAAGTTCAGAGGAACAAATGCATAAAAACCCATTGAGTGCTAAAAGAAAGTCATTTCCATGTGGCATTCTGGCTGGTGTATGCATTTCACCATATGTCCACTGTCATGTTATTGGAATTTAGTGATGTTACCACTAATTATTAACACTACTTTCTTGTAGTATTTTCCCCATAGCTTCATCTGTACTACAAACAGAGTGCGACAGAGAAACTGTATTCACATATTTCCTTGGATTTGCATCAGTGGTTTAGAAGCCATTCTAAAACCTGCAACAGACATGCACTTTAATTAAAAATGCCCCCCCCCCCCCCAACTCCTGACACACACACGCACACACACGCACACACACAGGGCTCTGCATACTCATTCTAAACAAATTTTTTTCACCCTGTGCATTGGGATTATCCCTCAGCACCCAACCCTGATCTATTTCTTCATTCACTTACTCCATCTCTTTCTGTATTCCCAATGACTTATCACCCTTCCTTTCTCAGCAACTCTCCTTTCTAGCCCTGTCTCTGTCTCCCTCCTCTGTCTCTGTCCTCTGTGCAAATCCTCACCAGCCTCTGCATGACATGACATGATAACGCTTATATTTCCCAGACACTTTGTCGGTCACAGTGTCCTCTCATTGAGTCGGCTAAGTGTGTGTGTGTGTGCATGTGTTTGTTTGTGTGAGAGACTTGGCGATGAGATTGATGGCTAGGACACATGGTTTGGCAGACATTCGGACCCAAGGAGAGTGAGAGGCGCCTCAAACCACTCACCCAGTTTTCCCTGAGCTGCCTCTTCAGCACTTTTCTTCCCAACACACACATGCATGCACGCACATCTGCAGGTGCGCAACTTTAGTATTGGTCCATGTGTCCAAATTTCTACTGTGTGTGTGTGTGTGTGTGTGTGTGTGTTTGTGTGCGTGTCTGCACATGCATATGTGTGTAAGAGTAGGCATTTTAAAATGCATCAGGGGAACAAACTGCAATAGCAGGGCTTTTGTTGCAGGGACCCTTGGGGCAGTAGACTCACATGAGTCAGCAGTCAGTCAGATTTACAGCACATTGATTAAATTAACATTCGTTCCGAGACCTGAATATCAACCCATCTGGCCGGTCCAACACTTCCACCCACCACACACACACACACTTTCTCCCTTTCTCCATTTCAGCTGCCATCACACTAAGAGCTGCCAAGCCGTCTGCACTGCACCCACCCCATCCCTAGGATTGCCAAATTCCCCTAGATAGATAGATAGATAGATACTGTATCCTCCATTAATATTGGCACCCTTGGTAAACATGAGCAAACAAGGCTGTGAAAATTGTCTTTATTGTTTAACCTTTTGATCTTTTGTTCAAAATATTCACAAAAATACTCATGGATATCAAACAATTGCAAACAAAATACAGTTTTTTCTTTGTTAACTGTAGGTGTGCAACAATTATTGGCACCCCTACTAATTCATATGAGAAAAATATATTTGAAGTATATTCCCATTGATACTTTACATTTTTTAGTACACCTGGGTGACAAGAACTGGAAATTGAAAAACCCTATGACTTCCTGTTTCACAGGGGTATAAATATGAGGTAACACATAGGCTAAATTCCCTTAGTCATTCATAACAATGGGTAAGAATAAGCAATATAGGTGTGATGTGCGGCAAAAGGTTGTTGAGCTTCACAAAATGGGAAGTGGCTATAAGTAAATAGCACAAGCATTGAAAATGCTCATTTCCACCATCAGGGCAATAATTAAGAAGTTCCAGTCAACTGGAAATGTTATGAATCAACCTGGAAGAACATGTGTGGATCACAGCTGGAGAATTGCAGAAGTTGGTTGTGTCTTGGGGTCAGAAAGTCTCCAGAACTACAAGCCAAAGTCACCTACATCACCACAAGTTGTTTGGAAGGGTTTCAAGAAAAAAGCCTCTACTCTCATCCAAAAACAAACTCAAGCATCTTCAGTTCGTCAGACACTACTGGAACTTCAAATGGGATCAGGTTCTATGGTCAGATGAAACCAAAATATAGCTTTTTGGCAATAAACACCAGAAGTGGTTTTGGTGCACACAGAGAGGGAGCCATATGGAAAAGTACCTCATGCCCACGGTTAAATATGGTGGTGGATCTTTAATGTTTTGGGGCTGTTTTTCTGCCAGAGGACCTGGACATTTTGTTAGGATACATGGCATCATGGAGTCTATCAAATATCGACAGATATTAAATGAAAACCTGAGTGTCTCTGCCAGAAAGCTTACAATCTGCCGTGGTTGGATCTTCCAGCAAGATCCAAGGCATACATCAAAATCAACACAAAAATGGTTTACTGACCACAAAATCAAGGTCCTGCCATGGCCATCCCAGTCTCCTGACTTGAAACCCATAGAAAACCTGTGGGGTGAACTGAAGAGGAGAGTCCACCAGCGTGGACCTCAAAGTTTGAAGGATCTGGAGAGATTCTGTATGGAGGAACAGTCTCAGATCCCTTGCCATGTATTCTCCAACCTCATCAGGCATTATAGGAGAAGACTCAGAGCTGTTATCTTGGCAAGGGGAGCTAGCACAAAAGTATTGACTAAAAGGGTGCCAATAATTGTTGCACACCTATATTTAACAAAGATAATTTTTTGGATAAACCTGTGTTGTGTTTGCAATTGTTTGATATCCATGAGTGCAGAGTATTTTTGTGAATGTTTTTAACAAAAGATCAAAAGGCTTAACAACAAAGACAATTTTTCACAATCGTCTTTTTTTTTTTTTTTACCAAGGGTGCCAATACTAGTGGAGGGCACTGTAGATAGATAGATAGATAGATAGATAGATAGATACATACATACATAGCTAGCCTGTAGTACACTCATTCACATAACTATACTTTATTTTTTGACTAAATGTAAACATTGGAAATGAGTGTTAGTGATGTTGGAATTTAAAAACAAAAACTTAAGAGGGAATTTGGTTATCAAATGACAACTAAACAACATCAAGTTTACAACTACACAGAACAGTTTATACCATGAATAGTATAAGTTAGTGACATGGCTTATGACAAAGCACAAATACAGTGCTCGTATTCAAATGCCAAATAAAAAAAAAACAGTTTGAGAAGTTGTGTCTAATGTCACTTAAACAAACTTTTCAAAACTTAATTTTCTATTCTTGGAGACCGAGGCTAATTACTGGAATCTTCTGGCCAATCTAAGCTGGCTGGCAACCCTACCCATCATACTGCAAATAACAGGATGTAAAAGAAAATAAAAAGTGTTAAATAAAAATAAAAAGACCGTAAGAAGACAGATGACACAGCTGGATCTGTTTTATAGGTCTGCCCTCGAGACCTAGTTGGAGCTAAGATGATCAAATATTGACTCACCATGGCATAAAATCCTGAATCTGTGAGAGAAAAAAACATAAGCTTAATCCAGACTTGCCTGACCTGCATCTTTTTTATGATGTGCACCAGGCCAATTAGATATTTTCTGCTCAATTAGTTGGTCCAGGGAAGCTGGATCAATTAGGCAGAGAAACAACATAGTGCTTTTTTCTTGATGTCAGCTTCTCTCTCTCTCTCTCTCTCTCTCTCTCTCTCTCACACACACACACACACACACACACACACACTAAACCTCTCTTTCTCTCTCATGTGAAAAAGTAAGCCTGAACCACCTTCAGAACTGTTCCTAAAGCTGTATTGATTTATGAATATTCAATCAATTAATGAAATCCTTTCCCCATGATATCCCACTACAGTCCTTATTTGAATAGACTTTATTATTACCTAGACATAAAGCGTAAGATGAGAATATTACTGCAAAGAATAGGCTGCGTTTGGCAAGTGGGTTAAATCAAGTTGGCCTAAACAATCACTGGAGAATATAATGAGAGACAGAATTATTATTCTGACTGAAAGCACATTTGAATGACCAATCAAGTGAAGTCAAGATTGCATTATATAACAGAGCTAACGGAAGATGTAGTCCTAGGCCCAAATAAGAACAATTCAATTATTAGGAAGATTAATGGACGCTATTCAGGTGTCAAAGTACTCAAAAAGGTACTTTATTTAGAGTTGTTCAAGTGGCACATTGGAGTTAAGGGAGGAAATCTGGGCCTTAATAAGCAATTTCGAAAATGGGTGAGACGTGAGATGCAAACTCACCCAATTAAAAATGCAGGAAAAGGGGACTGAAAAAGAAAAGTGGAAAAGAGGATACAGAGAGAAGGATTGTCTCTGTGTGAGCAAACCACTCACCCAATTTAGGAACTTCAGAATGGCTGGAAGATTATGGAAAATGTTACAAATCAAATCCACACAGACCTCAGCTAATCCAGTATGGATTTGGGATCAGGGCTACAGACCCTGTGACCAGCATGTGGCCCTTAGCCAAGATTTACAGATAACACTTCAGAAAAGGGGAAGAAAAAAAATCTTAAATTCAGAAGGGTCCATCATCATTCTTATGAGATATATGAGATATCATATATATATGAAATTAGCTTAATACTCCATTTTTCTTTCCTGCTCCCTGTTCACAAACTCAAAACTTGATTCCGAACCCCCCTCCCCCCTTCCAAAACTATGATTAAATAACATTTGAGCTGTTTCATTCACGGCAGAAACATCAGCATGTCCCCCATGCTGGACTTTTAAATGGATTACATTGTCACGGCCAATTATTGTGATTCTCCTGATTCAGACCATTTTAATGCTGGATTTGCAAGTTTCTGCAAGCTGAGCGACTGTGTTTCTGCTGCATTCATATGTAATGCTGTAAACTGTCCACTATATTACCCTATAAAAATGGGGTTGGAGTAACACACGTGTCAGAGAATGAGGCACTGCATCAGTGCACCTCCCCCGATGATGCCTATTGATTTTGATGTCTGTCGCAGATGAGCCTCTCGGTATGAATCTTCATGGCCGTCCAAGGTGCTGCTCAATGACCCCTAATGCTCACATAACAGTCTGGGGAAATGGATTTCAGATAAACATTATGGCTGTCAATATAGAAGCTCATCTATGCATTTTGTTTTGTTTCTCAGCCTGGGCCGTTTGTGCCACCAGGTTTGGGCCCGACATGACTACTGGCTGATGGGGGTGTTTGTTTATTAAAGGTTTATTTTTGGCTTGATGTCCAACCCTGTTTGCCCTGGGAAGAGGGGCTCAGCTGTGGCGGATCAGGCATGAGTAGTGTGAATTTTGACACATGGGGAGACAGCTGCCAAAGGGACATATGTCGAGCACATTCTGAAGAGTGCTCTGATGACATGCAAAGGCTCAGCTAAGCCCCGAGTATGTACTGTCACATCTCAGGGCCACCAGGCCAAAGCATGTGTTCCCAAAATGACCCCACTCACCACTGCTGCCACTGTTGTCACATTAGAACCACAGAGATGACCATGACAGTGTCATGGCCTCTGTCTGGTGGAGCTACAGACTACCACCCAAACAGGCCTGCAGACTTCTGTCATTTAATAACCAGCAACCAAAAAACCTCCTGTATTGACTTTTCCCTCTCATTCATATCTATCTTTTTTAAACACCCATCCTTTCTGCTAAGCATCAGCTCCCATACCGGCTTTAAATCAACTGTACTAATCAGGACTCTGCACATAGGCTTGCGTTACTGCTGGCATTCTGGACCAGATCTATTGGGCATTCTGTGCACCTGAACAAATCCCTCACATAATCTATCGCACCAGACATTTTCAGGGGGAATTTCTTTATAGTGGAAGAGTCTCGTCCATCATGCTGCAGCTGATAAGCAAAGTGGGTGTTACCAGGCCAACACTCACCAGAGCCAAGCAAGACAGAGCCTGAATCTCCATCGATCCCCGTGGCTCCACATATTTTTTCTTTTCCATTCAACAAAGACGTCTTCTCTCCATCTCATGCATCCAGACACTTTTTCCTTAAGGAAGCCATGCCTAGAATAGATATACATATGCAAATGTTTTTGCTTGGTATGCACGTGCCATAACGATGCAGTGACTATCAATCAAAGCTTCAGACAGAGCAAAAGTGGTGGAAATGCTTCATTATGGGGGGGGGGGGGGGGTGTGATTGGGAGCTTTACAAACATCACTCATGTTTTCATGGCAGGTAAAATGCCATGACCAGCACAACCGCTCTGTCAATCACAATAGCATGCTCGTCCATGCATCTATTAGTGCACTTCGATGCACACGACTTGTTCCATGAGATTAGTCTCAATTTCTCATCTCTTCCATTCTTGACCTGATTCCAGCCCATTCCTCTTCTCTCAACAATCCCATCCTACCCTGGGTTTGTGATTCATCCCAGACCAGATGCACTGTAATCTGGTTACTGCCATAACAACGTCCAGGACTGCGTCAGCTCTGCCCAATGTCAACAGTCCAATGCGCTCCTCTGGTTATTGCCTGCGAGGCCCTCCTTCCTGACCCAGGGTGTAATGCAATTAAAAGGCCCAGATTATGGTGAATAAAGAACCTGATTCAATTAGGACAGAGTTGATGGAGGCCAATGCTCTTCAGAAAGCCTGCACTCTGCTTCTTGTCACCTCTTTGGCGATCGAGGTCAGTGAGGATGAGAAACGAAGACAGAGGTGCAAAAAAAATTCCATTATGAGTAATATCTTTTTAATCATTTAATGAAAGACCTATGTGAAAGCCTTTGTGATTCTTTTGTCCAAGCTGGAGTGTATTGCAATATATATATATATATAAGAAATAAAGCTACAGAACAGAGAGCAAAGGTCAAGGGTAATCGAGGTCACAGGTTGCTCCGCAAAGGGCAGCTTATCATTGGGGTTCAGACCCACATTAATCCAAATAACTCAAGAGTTTCCTTTGATTGGTTCATTCTGGTAGAGGCGCTTGAATTTGGACATCTGAATGTATAGAGATTTCAGTTACTCTGTCAGCGCAGCCAGGGAAATGTATTGTTCACTCCCTTGGCTGCCATTTTCTGCATCTCACATGTGAAGGAGGGATGAAATAAGATGCTGGTAGATGGAAAAAAAGAAAATCCATTTACTTGAAGTGGCCTGGAGGCAGAACTCCACAGAAGCTCTATGGCTGTCTGCAAAAAAAAAAACACACACACAAAAAAAAAACCTCTGGTAGAGAGAGCCGATGATCATGCAACTGAGTGTTGACCTCAGCATGGTCCATTTCACTCACTCACACACACACACACACACACACACACATTGCTGCACACACACTTACAGAACCTCCCAGCTTCTAAATTTTGCTTTATTTTCCCTTTTTCTGATTACTGAAATATGATTGCTATATCCCATCAGTCATTTTAGTCACCCAGGAAGAAGGTACTTTCCCACCCCCTCCCTCAAAACCACTTTACTTCTCCAGGGTGGTACTGCTGTAATGGCATTTTCACAGTGTGGCCTTGCGCTACAGTAGTGTGACCTGAGGGGAAGTAGAGCACCCTGATCCCTTTATGGAACAGAGGGAAGGAAGCTAGTGTGGAGGCCATGCCAATTCAGCTACCTCACTATTATCAGCCCCTGCTGTTGAGGTGGAAAAGATTTTCTCATCTCTGTCCACCCAGGGGAATGTGGACTTCTGTGGCTGGATTCGAAGACTCAACTGACATTTGTTTCCTCACCAGCTGTACATGATGATCTCTCTCTCTCTCTCTCTCTCTCTCTCTGCTCTCATTTTTTCCCCCTTACCAGGCCACCACATCACAATCAAGCCAGCAGGAGCCACCGCTGAATCAGAGCTTACTGGCTTTGCCACCTCACTCACCCCTCCCTTTCTCTTTCGTTCTCTCTCTCTCTCTCTCTCTCTCTCTCTCTCTCTCTCTCTCTTAGGGGAATAAGGCTAGGAGGTGGAGAAGCTTATGCTGGCAGGCTGACCAAATAAGATAAGGGAGTCAAAGCACATGCTCATCAACAGTCAGAGACTATCAAATATTCATGGGCCTTGACAGAACCTACTGTAAAATGGCCAATTTGCCTGGTTGTGGCTGGTGCACTAAAATTGGAGGATGGGCTCCAGCCTCCTGAATGTCCACAGGAGAGAGTGAAGGGAGGAGGGAGCAGGCAGCCTCAGGACCAGGCTAGTATTATCCTCCAATTTTCCTGTGGGTGACTGTGTTCTATGTGACTGGTATGGACAGAGACCATGTGTGTGTGCTTAGTGGGAGGGGTACTATGGAGCTCTTTGTCCAAGCATTGAAAGGACAAGGTGATTGTGGAGAGAAACAGAGAGAGAGAGAGAGAGAGAGAGAGAGAGAGAGAGAGAGACAGAGGGTACAGGAGAGGGATTAGGGCAGGGAATGGTCAGTGACAGAAGGCTTTAACAGCATACTGATTTTCCAGGCAGGACTTAAAGCCAAAGCCTTGTGACACACAAAAGCACAGGGTTAGTGATAAAACCCTATCAGGACCACCACGCATATTTACAACAAAAAATATGAAGGCTTCTTACATAACATGATTTACAATGTGGTTAAAATGATTTCTTTTTCTACTTATATTTACATACTTTTTAAACCAGACTCAACCATACAGGATAAAGAGGAAATTGAGTCCTGGTGAGTCATAAATCATCCTTAGTTTACAAATTTTTGAATAGTACAGTCATAGAGGTTGAGAACTGTCTGAATAAGTACACCAGTATAACGGCAACTGTATACTTAAAACAACAAAAGAACTAAATTATAAATGAACCATCACCATTTATAATTTATTCATGAGTAAACTAAAAAAGAATTTGTGTCTTTCTAAGACACTCCACTCTACTAGGAGCACAGAAGGGTTTTAAGACACTGTGACCCAAGCACATCAAACACACAGCATATAAGAACAGCAATGATGGCGATGAATATGTCTGTGATGTAGATGGACCAGTTGCAGACAAAACAGAGAAGAAAAGGCAGTGTTTAGGAACTCAAACCTCCATTTCTTCCTTCTTTAAATGATGCCTTTTGCTTTGAAATATCTTCATCATTTGAATACACAGCAGCGTAACCGAGTCTGGAGCTGACGAGTCTCTGCTGTCACTGCGTTGGCCCCAGGAGTTGCCCCTGTCCCTCAGCAAAGGTACAAATCACAGCCAGTACAGCCCAGAAGACAGAATCACCCCAGCATAGGCAGGCTAAAAATGATAAAGAGTCACATTAGACTTCTATTGTTGCAATAGGTACTGCATTTCCAAAATCTTAAACTCCAGTCTTCAGGTTACTTTGCTTGGCTGGGCAAGAGGTGGGGCTGCAGAGGATGAGGATTTAAGTTAATACATTCACAGGCTGAAGCAATCCAACAAAGTGTTCATAAAATAAGTGCCCATAAAATACCCTCCTGTCAGGCTAGAGCACCTCATCACACTGGCTACCAAAAACTTAAGTTGCACTGTGCAGCCATAGACACAGTGGAGGCTGGGAAAAATTAGGTCACTCTGATGGAGAGAATAATTGGCAATACCAGAGGAGATATCACACTGTCGCACAAGTGGCAACTCTGCAGGAGATCAGCAGAGGGGGAACTCCAGAGACTAAATGACACACACACAGACAGAGAGGTGCTGAACTCTCCCCTGGGTCATACAACACGCACATACAGAGGAAGAGAGAAAGAGAGAGATACAGAGTGAGATGAGAATGGAAAAAAAGGGGCAGAATAATGATACCGCAGGGGAGCAATGAGCTAGGTGGAAAACGAGTAAAGAGGCAGAATAGGTCAACAAAACGAGGGAAATTGATATAGACAGAGGAAAGACCAGAGTCAGACATACGTGGCTAGAGAATCCAGATAACTGCTCAGTATAGAAAAGAAAGAGTGAGTGTGAATGAAATTTAAGAGGCTGGACATTGAAACAAAGAGTGTAGTTTATAATCTTTAGCCTTACTAAGAGGACATAGAAAGAACAGAATTTACTCAGAACACATGGGGCTCACAAATCGGGGATGTCTGAAAGATTTATGTGACGTTACCGCTTCATTCCCATTAAAGGGAAAAACACACCAAATCATCAGAGATGAATGATTTATGAATGTGGCCTTGTGAGCGTGAGTGTGTGTGTGTGTGTGTGTGTGTATCAGTCAGTTTATAAACGTTGCATGTATTTTCTTCATGTCGTAACGTGACGACATGCCTGAGATGACAGATTTTAAGCGTGAACCACAATTTAATTAAGCAGACATAACATTCATGTGCGTAATAGACATAAATGCGTACCTGCAAGCACATGCCATTTAGAATCTCTCATTTGATGTAAGGATAAATGAAATACTGACTAACTATTTAGTTAGGTCTCTTTACATAAAGTATACTATCACACAGAGAGTGCAAGTGGATATGCTATGCATCATATTGTGTGTTATCAGGATACATAAAGGTATACATCAGCCTCAGAATAAATATCAGTCAGAAAGTCTTTATTTCGCTATATGTCACTGCTGAACTATCCTTTGCCCGTGAATGTTTGCGTGGGCTTTTGTGTGCCCATCACACCTACATCCGCTTTATAGCAGCCTGGCCGGCATTAATTAAGGTATTCGGAGAGTGTCATTAACATGGTAATAACTCACCGGGGTAAATGACTGTGCAGCAAATGGCTGTGCCTCATTACCCTCATATTTCATTGCTTAACAAACATGTAATTGAGTGCATATGTATTTGCCTATTGATGGGCCCATTTACAGTTTCCCAGAAAGCTGTTCTCCACTCCCAGGCAGATAGAGTGGGAACAAAACGACAGTGGGCAAACACCATCAGGCTACTCATCAAGCTGTAAAATCGCACTTTTGTAGAGTTTCCTTTCAAACCAAATTCATTGTTATCTAATTCTCTCCCTACATTCAATCCTAAGCATGCTACTGCATGTTTGAAGTGAACAAACATACAATTATGCCATATTATCTGCCAAGGTTTCATTGGTCTTTTTCCCCCATGCTAATTGTCTGCAAAGTGAGCTGTGAATCGAGCAGCAGAGCTGCCAAATAGCCCTATGGCCCTGGCAGATATTGCCCATTTAAAAGCACATTTCTGTGCATGCAGGGACCAGGCCCAGTGCATTTGGACCTAGCACAGCACCTTCACTGTTTATTTGGCCGCCATTATCTTTTATTTGCAGGCTGATGCCTTCTCTTGGCAAGACTGCCACAGCCAGTAATTTAGTGTTGCATGGTCTGTGAGGGAATGAAACAAGCCCCCAAGTCAGGATAGAGCCATCATATATAGACACATGTAATCCATGCTGGATTAAATTATTAATAAAAGAGTAAATTATGCATAATTAGCTGTGTGGGATGCTCTCCATTACACACTTTGTCAATTCGTATAATAATTCATAGGATGTTGGTGTATGGTTGGTTGATGCTGTTACATAATCTTAAGATTTAACAGAAATAATAGCTATCTAGTGAAAGTGTGTGTGAATGTGTGTGCATGGTGTACTGTGATGGACTGGCGTCCTATCAAGCGAGTATTTCTGTCTCACACCCAGTGTTCCTGGAGCCTAACCTGGATAAAGAGGATACTGAAGATTGAATGAATGAATGAATGAATAGCCATCAGCTGTTATTCCTACATAAATAACATTGATGTAACTGAATATGAAAACAATATTCAGATTGAACAAATAATGTGTTCTGGGCAGATGCAACTACAGATACCAATGAGGGGCTATGTTAATTGGGGGGATGTGGGACTGTCATATGGTCAGATGTGAAGCTTGTGGGACAAACAAAGACCATGTGCAATGAATGTGTGGTGCTGCATTATACATTTACACCATCCTTAGTAACTGCCTTAGTACATCCTTAGTAACCTGGACAGGATCACATTGGTTTAAATTAGGCTACTAGTATGTTTACAATATATTTTGAGAAATAGAACCAACTAAATTCATTAGAAGTTTAATGAACGCCTTTGACAAAAGAACGTATTGAAATCATTCTCATGGCTGGATCGGGACACTATCACAAGTTTGTGATGGACTTCACCAGGAAACATGGCAAGCACATCACACATGACACTGTTGCTTATTAACAACAACCGAGAAGTGCACGTCCACCAACATCCACTGACGAAGGCACAAACAATGTGATGCTGGCAAACATAATCCCCTATGTATGGAGACTTTTGGGACACCATGTAGATTATAGCCAGAGTAGAAGTAAGAGGAAAATACATGGAGGCTCAGATGGAGCAAGAAAGGATCCAAAGACATTCACAGACTCTGGTTTTATTCTCAACAGACTGAACCAGTGCATGTTGAATGCACAAATGTCCATCAAAAACGAGGCACTTGACATTTTATCACACCTCAACGTAAGATGGTATAATAAAGAGACATTTGGAAAGAAAGCACAGAATAAAAACAAAAGTCCAACAGATAGTGTAAGTGAGATCCTGTGCGAAAGAGTGAGAGAGCCAGGCTGAACACGTGTAATATTCAGGTCAGGCAGAGATTGTGGTGATAAGTAAAACCTGCAGAGGTCGTAATGGTGAGTGAAAAGTGAAATGGTACATGCTTGCAGCAGCAGCAGCAGAAAGAGCGAGCCCTCTGAGACCTGGCGCTGCTGAGCAGAGCTGCTTGTTGCCTAGCGGCCCCAGCCAGTTGCCTGGGAGACATGTATCCGAGGGGTGTGTGTGTGTGTGTGTATGTGAGAGAGAGTGTGTGAGCATGTGTGTGTGTGTTTGTGTGGGGGAGAGAGAGGTACTGCTGCTGATAATGCCGCTCCAATGACTGCCAAAAGCCTGAATTAGAGCAACATTGTAGCCAAGAGCCAGTCACTGAGAACGGTCATGAAGAAAACGTCCCAAATCAGATGCAGAGGACGAAGCGACCTCTATGTTTGCTCCCCAGGCTGGACGGAGGACAATTGCTTTTAATGGCGTGATTTTGGTCAGCCATGTGTGTTTAACCCTTCTGAATGAGGCAGATACAGGGAAGAATGGCACAAAATGTCAACTGTTAATAGAGGGGAGGAAATAGTCCTGGTCACTGGGAAAAGGTCAAGCAAAAATATTAAATATCCTGGAACAAGAAAGGGGCTGGTTAGAGCTGATTCAGAGATCTGTATAATCACTCCTTATAAGCACTTTCAGAGAAATGAGGAGGTGACATTTATTATGCAGTAATTGAATTAGAGATTTAATGGAAGTACCTAACAGTTACTGGTATTATAATACCAGGAATAAGGTTTTGAATCATAAACCTTGATTCATGGGCTCCTAAATATTTTTTCGTCAATCTAAACTGAAATTCATTCATAATGTTATTACTTTGCACCAGGAATACTGACAAGTTCGCAAGGATCATGGTCAACCCTTGATGGAGAGAATATAACGTTTAAAGGCATCTTTATTAAATATTAATGCTAAAATATGCATTAAGACTGATGGGTATAATCCAATTATGATTTTACTCCAGTATTCAGTATTTATTGCATCGTGGTGAGCCTGCAAAAATAAAATTTTCATCAAACGATGTGAGGAGGAATTTTTATATATATATATATATATATATATATATATATATATATATATATATATATGAAGAGGAAGAGTGCAACTTTTTTTAGTAAAGAAAATGTAAAAGAAAAGTGTGATATAATGTATACTCATAAATCTATAGTTTCAGCATAGAGGCATGGTAGAAATTAGATAATAGCCACATCAGTGTAGGAATTGATCCATGCTTTCTTCTTTAATCAATATCACATTTATGATACAATTTGAGGTCACCATACAGTGTACATTACAGCCGGGTGATTATTGTCGATGGTGTTTGAGATTTCTTAGCTGCGACAGTGGTGGTCCAGCCAGACTCAAACAGTAATGTTTGTTCCTATTCCTTATAGCTGAGTGTAAGCCTGATTAAAGTCATTATTTTGGTTGTAAACCACCACACCTGAGTGTTCTCTGTATTGATTGCCTGCTGAGTGAAAGTTTGCTTTAACACCCACAGGGCTGTAGAAACTAGAATCACTATGATCCACAAACACTCACACACTCACACACATCCACACTCTTTCCTCTCGTCTACTCCTGTCTTATTCTAAGTAGCACAACAACCAAAACCCCAAAGCTGCCGATCTCCTGTTATTCACCAGGGCTCCTTAAAAGATAACACAACTCTTTTGCATGGTTCAGTGCTGTTAGCATTCTCTGTGATCAAACCAAGCTCCAAGTGTTCACAGGCAATTAGCAAGAGACTGTTTGATGGCCTGTTCTCATCAATTAGCAGGCTCTGCTTTAGCAGAACTGCAAAAGGCTTTTGGGTCTGAATGTGAGGTTCGGGTGCTCTCGCTTGCCTCCTCGTCCAAAACTGTAGTTGATGTGTGAAAAGGACTAGAGGAGCCATGCTGAGGAGAACCCAGTGGGAGGGACAGCAAACAAGCTGCCAGCACAACCAGGGGTCCACAGTAAAGCCTGCCCTAATATTAGCCCATGAGTCACATCTCTGCAACCACACACCCTTCTTCACCACCACACTTAAACTGGTCTTCATTTTTTTTTCCTGAGGCAGAATGCTGATCATGGCACACAACTGTGGTTGAGTAGCACACCTTTTCAAGTGCCCTGTGATTCTAGGCATCTTGCACCAGGACTCATTATCACTCACTCACACGATCACATCTGAGGATTGACATCTGATGGTTTCAGTGATGCACCAGCTTTCTGAGAAAGGTTTATGTGCACTGTTCATAAATTAGTACGAATGATCTTGATTTTTCTTGATCTTAACTCTATTTCCAAATGTTTATATTAACAAGGTTCCTAATTAGCTAGTCGTGACAGGAGCTCAATTCTACTCCTCCAAGCGTTAAATAAACTTCAGTACTGCCATGGGTAGTGCCATTTCCCTCAGTCGAGCAGAAAAAAAAAGCTTCAGATCATCTAAAAAATCCACTGGCACAGGAGACACACCATCAGCAGTAAATTGGGCTCCATGAAGATCAGTGAACAAATTTCAACAGCTCAGTGCCGAGCCCTTTCCAAGCGTGACATTTTTAAGATGGTACCAATGAGTCGCCTGCCAGACTAAAGACTACTGCCAGCAGATGGGTGATGTCAGCGGCAATGAGCGTAAAGTATTCAAGGAGAAATCATGGCTCTCTCTTGGCTCCAACACTCTGGCAACCTCACATGTCCTCAGCCCTGTCCTGAGGGAGACAAAACAGGGGCTGCATCAGGAACAGGCACAGCGAGCCGGACCCAGTGTGGCGCCACCAGTCTGCCAGCCTAACAAGGTCCCCCAGGTCGTAAAACACATGGGGTGTGGAAATGATGGTGTGTGAGGGGGGGTCGTTCATGAGGGTATACTGAGCCTTTAAAAACACCTCTAACTGTAAATCTCATTTATAGTAAGAGCAAGCAGGAGCAGTATTGTACAGTGTTGGCAAACCCTATCTTGTCTTCTGATGTTCAGAGTTTTATTTTGAATAGAAAATCATTTTCTAGTATGTCTGACATCTTGATTAGAATGTTTCTGGGATGACCACCAACTGCAAAGGTAATTTTTAAATAGATAAGTGCTGCAGATTTGGCATATTATTTGCTATAAAATGAAAAGAAATGGAAAAGAGTGGCAGGTTACAATATTCCTAACTCTAAATGCAAAAATCATTCAATTAAATAAACATGCTTTGAAGCAAGAAAGATATTTACATTGTACAGTTTTAAATCTCATATACTGACAAATGATGGAGCAAGTTGCCCTTAGATCTTTTAGTAACTGAATTAACAAGGAAAGCAATAAAATACAGTCAGGTCCATAAGTATTTGGACAGTGACCCAGTTTTTGAATCGGTACACCACCACAATGGATTTAAAATGAAGCAATCAAGATGTGACTGAACTGTAGACTTTCAGTTTTAATTCAAGGGGTTTGACAAAAATATTTTATTACATTTTTTAGTAGGAATTTACAGCCATTAATTGCAGAGTCTCTCCATTTTCACAGGCTCAAAAGTAATTGGACAATTGACTGATAAGCGGTTTCATGGCCAGGTGTGGCTTGTTTCCTCGTTATTTCATGACAAATTAAGGAAATAAAAAGTCTGGAGTTGATTCCAAGCGTTGAATTTGCATTTGGTAGCTGTTCATAGGAACTCTCAATATGCAGTCCAAAGAGGTGTCGATGCAAGTGAAGGAGGCCATCATTAGGCTGAAAAAACAAAACAGACAAATAAGAGAGATAGCAGAAACTTTAGGAGTGGCCAAATCAACAATTTGTAAAATTTTTAAAAAGAAGGAATGCATTGGTGAGCTCAGCAACACCAAAAGGCCTGGAGGACCACGGAAGACAACTAAGGTGGATGATCCTTGTTCAAGAAAAACTCCTTCACAACATCTAGCCAATCAAGAACACTCTAGAGGAGTTATGCATTTCATTCTCAAAGTCTAAAATCAAACATCTTCATGAATGTAAATAGTTTACCTCAAGATGCAAACCACTGGTAACACTCAAGAACAGAAAGACTCTAGAAACTCTTAAAAAAAAAAGCCTGACCAGTTCTGATGTAAGATTACCTTGGACCAGAATGAAGAGCATGGAGAAGGAAAGGAATGGCTCATGATGCAAAGCATACCACATCATCTGTCAAACATGTGGAGGAAGTGTTATGGCATGGGCATATATGGCTGCCAGTGGAACTGGGTCACTGGTGTTTTTTGATGATGTGACCGCTGATAGAAGTATCATGATGAAGGGCTTCTCAAGGCAAAGAAATAAAAATTTTCTTAAATGCCCAAAAACCTCAACCCAATTGAGCATGCTTTTCACTTACTTAAGACAAAACTAAAGGAAGAAAGACCAACAAACAAGCAGCAACTGAAGGCCTGGCAAAGCATCCCAAGGGAGGAAACTTGGCATTTAATGATGTCCATGGGTTCCAGATTTCAGGCAGCCATTGACTGCAAAGGATTTGCTTCTAAGTATTAAAAAGAATCCTAATATTTATGATTGTTGTTTTGTCCAATTACTTTTGAGCCTGTGAAAATGGAGGGACTCTGCAAAAAATTGTTCCTAAATAATTTCTAAACAGTTAATGCAATATTTTTGTTAAAACCTTTGAACTAAAACCAAAAGTCTACACTTCAATCATATATTGATTGCTTCTTTCAAATCCACTGTGGTGGTATACAGAGGAAAAATCCAAAAATTGTGTAATTGTCCAAATACTTATGGACCTGAGTGTACTACATACAGGCATAGTAAGGTGTTGGGCCACCATAAGCCACCAGAACAGCATCAATGCACCTTGTCATCTGATTCTACAAATCTCTGGAATTGTACCGAACACCATTCTTCCAAAACATATTCACTCAATTGGCGATTTGATGATGATGTTGGAGAGCACTGTCGTGTCTAACACATCAATCCAAAGTCTCCTATAAATGATCAGTTGTGCTGAGATCCGGTGACTGTAAAGTTCATAGCATATGATTTACATCATTTTTATCCTCATCAAACCATTTAGTGATCTGTTTGTGTAATGTGGATGGGGGGGGCGGGGTCATCCTGGAAGAGACCACTCCCATCAGGTTAGCAATGTTTCATTATAGGATAAAGTTGATCAGTCAGAAGAAGCATGCACTGATTTGTATTGTATGTTTAAATGGGCACAAACCATCAGCAGAGCCAAACCACTAGCTTTTCCTTTAATTTGTCACCTAGCCCTATATAAATAATCTCTATACAATGGGGGAAATAATTATTGAACGCATCAACATTTTCTTCAGTAAATATATTTCCAATGAGGCTATTCACATGAAATTTTCACCAGACATCAGTATTAACTCAAGAAATCTGGAAATATAAAGAATTCACAACATTAAAGTTCATAAATGAAGTTATTTGTAATAATATGGAATGACACAGGAAAAAGGTATTGAACATGCTAACTGAAATTTATTTAATACTTAGTGAAGAAGCTTTTGTTTGTAATGACAGCTTCAAGACACTTCCTGTATGAAGAAATTAATCGGCCGTAGTATTCAGGTGTGATGTTGGCCCATTCTTCTAAACATATCGTCTTTTAATCTTGTTCAATTGGATTCAAGTCAGGTGATTGACTGGGCCATTCTAATGCCTTGATTTTTTTTCTCTGAAGCCAGAATTTCCTTTGCTGTATGCTTTGGATTGTTGTCCTGCTGGAAGGTCCACCCACTTCTCATCTTCATCATCCTGGTGGACGGCAGCAGATTCTTCGCAAGAATCTCCTGGTAAAGGGCTCCATTCATCGTTCCTTCAATTATATGAAGTCTGTCAGTACCATGTGATGAAAAACAGCCCCACACCATGATGCTTCCACCTCCAAACTTCACTGTTGGTATAGTGTTTTAAGGGCGATGTGCAGTGCCATTTCTTCTCCAAACATGGTGTGTAGTATAACAGCCAAAAAGTTCAATTTGTCTCTCGTCTGACCAGACTACACTCTCCCAGTATTTCATAGGCTTGTCCAAATGAGTTGTAGTAAACTTTAAACGCGCTTCAACATGCCTTTTCTTTAGTAATGGAGTCTTGCGGGGTAAGCATGAGAAGTGGAGTGCATTGCCTATTGTTTTCTATGTGACGATGGCACCTGTTGCATCCAAGTGTTTCTGGAGCTCTTTCCGAGTGGTCCTTGGTTCTTGGGCTACTCTTCTGACTATTCTTCTGATTCCCTGGTCAGAAATCTTGCGAGGAGCTCCTGTGCGTGGCCGGTTGATGATGGAGTGATGTTGCTTCCACTTGCAGATAATGGCCATGATGGTGCTTACTGGAGGATTCAGAAGTTTTGAAATACGTCTGTATCCAGTTCCATCAATATGTTTTGAAAATTTCATGTGAATAGCCTCATTGGAAATATATTTACTGAAAAAAATGTTGACGAGTCCAATACTTAATTCCCCATTGTATGTGCAGTAGAATAAAATGATGTTGTGATGGGTTTAATATTGGAAGCATTGCTTGTTTTAGTTTGTCTTCATGTGGTCTTTGTTATGCTCAGATTTAATTTTGTTTCTTTTACCGATGTTGATGTGTAGGTATATATGATTTATTTTTCATATATTCTGAGATATTCTTAGTCCAATATACCAGTAGATTTACTCTGTATAAATAAGGGTTAGTAAGGGTTATAAGGGTTAATACAAATATATAACTAACACTGGGGACAATCAGATTTGTTTGTTGTAAGAGGAACATATTTGAAGTGGATTGAAAAAAAATTGAAAGTAAAACCCCTAAAGCTAGCATTTTATACATGAAACCACAGCTCTAAATTTTACATGGGCTCACCTTGTCACCCAAGCAGACCTATGGAGGGTATGAGCAAATGTCAACTGCTCATAAAAGGACTGGAAAATGGCCATTGCAATAAAAATGGCAATGAATAGAGACCCCATTTGCTGGTCACTGTCTGGAAAAGGTCAAGAGCCATTTTAAAAGCCTGGAAACACACAGGAACCTAGCGCATGCAATAAATATTAGTGACCAGAGTCGATCTGATATGGCCGGATAAGCAAATGTCATTACAGTTGTCAAGCGCAGTAGGGCCTGCTAGTATAATCTGGTATTTATATATAAAACCCTCAGGGTTGCTATAGAATAGACATTGAGTTACAAGTTTTTTCAAGGGTAGTCATAGAGCTCAAAACTCTTCTTTGTTATACTTCAAACTTTCCATTGATTCCTACATGTGCTGGGATCAAAAGGCTATAACTCTCTAAGGCATATTAGATTTAAAGGGTAGGGTAATATGAATACAGGGATTATTGATACTGGACTTAAAAATTGAGGTATTTTATTCTTCAGATAAAGCCAGTCTTCACTGCTCAAGTCCATCTAATTCCAAACCAGACCATCACGCTCACCTTTCTGATACTGTGCTCCTTCGTTAGACGAATCAAAAAGTTCTGGTTCATTAGAAACTGAAGGTTACTTGTTGGTAATGAGAGCCCCAATTAGGAGAAACAGAGCGTCAGCCTCAGTGGAATTGCCACTTACACAAACAGTAAATCACCTTGTTGAAACCTTGCCATTTGGTCTGCAGTATGAGACAACAGAGAAAGCAGCAGCAAGAGGTGGGATAGCACAATATGTTTCTGAGTTGTGTATCAATATGGAACTGATTCTGTACTCCAACATGGTATACTTACATAATTATTTTAATAATGACTGCGTTTTCAAAAATGCTGTATATCTGGGGTGATCTACTGTATAATATACATATATTTAACACAAAGCAACACCAAATAATTTTGTAATGTTGTTCAGGAAGACCTGTGATGGGTTGGCACCCTATCCAGGTTGTCCAGCGCTTTGTGCCTCGAGTCCACTGGGATAGGCTCCAGGCTCCTCACGACCCTGTATAGGATAAGCGGTACAGAAAATGGATGGATGGATGGATGGATGGATGGATATTCAATAAGATGGAAACATATTCAAACTGAGAAATTCTGTAATAGTGCATCAGTGAATTTAAGATCTTTTTTTCCAGTTTAGTCAAATATAAGAGTAGAATATAATCAATAAGAGCCAAGCCAACCTCTGTCTATCTCAGAGGGGCAAAGAGGTAGAAAATATTTAAGGAGACACAGCATGAAATGAAGTGAACTGGGCTGTGACAGAGAGGATGTGGGATAAATTCACTCTTACATTTTCTTTTTTCTTTCTCTATCTGCTAGTGTAACCTGACCTCAAGTTCACAATTCATACTTAACTTGTCATCAAGTTTCTGACATCTTTTGAGATTAAATTTGCAGAATAGCCAAGTTCTTTCTTTCAAATGTGTTGATAATTAAACCCTAATGCTATACTGTTCAATAATACGTAATTGTATATGCACCAGTCACTCTTCTACTCTTCACACACCCATAACGTACGCTTGTATTATTATCTGTGCAGGATTTTCCATTATGTGATACTGTCACTAATGCTGCTATGCATACGCCTACATTTCAATCTAGCGTTAATCTTAACCTCAGGAAATATTTCAGCTTAAATTTGTTTTCCTTTTATTGTAGGGTAACCATGGTGCTAACAAAGCATACACATACTGTACATATTATTCTATAAACATGGTAACATGGAAGAACGAAATAACAATTTTTGTTTTTTTCCCTCTTAAGTCTTTAGAATATTTTAGAACATGTAGAACATAAAGTGATTATCTATCAAATGTGAAGAAATGTGAAGAAGAAATGTGAAGATCAAATGTGAAAAATGATAGCAGAACATCCAGTGTTACTGATCCACAGCTGACAACAAACTCAGATCCACTGTGACTAATGACTCGCAGAAATATAACCTAATAGTTAAACTAATAGTTAAATTTTCAGTGATTAGACTTTTATAAATTACCACCACAACCAGTCTCTAAATAGTGTCCAATAGAAAAGCTCGCAAATATTGGCCTATAGAAGTCTCATAAATTACCAGATAACTGAGTATCAGATATCCACATGGCATATTGCACAGCATGGCAAGCAATCTGTTATGGTACTGGAGCAAAAACACTACACATATGTTTATAGTAACCTAATCTCATGGCACATCAGTTTGATTGACCATAATTTATAGATTAGATGGCCCTCTTTTGACAGTAAAAAGGTTGACTGGATGTGGATATATGGATATCAGTTGAAGTGTACCCTCTCTGGGACTATCAAACCGGCAGTCCTTGACTTTCACATTTTAATGATATGTTAGATTTGGTACTTGTCCACCATAAGACTTCATGTGCACTATACTGTATGTATTGAATGATTGAACTGTAGTCGTATTGGATATGAGTACATACAAAAAATAATGTATTTTTGATCTCCATAAATCTGTTTAGACCTCTGATCCTTTTTTTTAATCCAATCATCAGGTTGAGAAACTAGTGACCAGCTGAGTGGATCCTACATGTTCAGGCTGTCCAATTAATTCCTGTTATACTGATATATAGAGAGGGGGAGTGATGAATAGAGTGAATAGAGGTTGGATCAGATGACATTGGGGTCTGAGCTTTAGGCAGTACCTCCCTTCTTACACACACACTCACACACACACACATACACACACACACACACACACACACACACACACACACACACAGTCGTAGTCCAGATAACTAGCAGCATGAAATTACACAAATCATTATTTTACATCTCTGGGTCAATGTCAGGGAGAGCTGCCCTCTCTGATTACCTCTCCTCATTCTTTGGACATGTTTCCTGGTTATTTTTGTCTATTTAGAATCTTGTCCCTTTTTGCATTGCCTCCCATTGAGAGGCATGTTTACAGTAGGTGGCCAAGTCGAAGCTGCTACTGTTCCTTTTCCCCACTCTCATACTTGCTCATTCTCCTTTCCACCTCCTCAAATCTGTCTTTGTCAAAACCCAAACTTCATTTCATCATCTTGGAATCACAAAATCATTTCAAATGGCTCTTTCTTTCTAGAGATATGCCAAGACTGCTCACAAGAAAATTGTCACAGGGAGACAGAAAATACAGACTTTTTTTTTTACTACCAAAATCTGGACTGTTTTATTTTAACAGCGTAAATTATACAAAATTATTTGTTGAACGCATATTTAACTGCAATTTATAAACACCATGCTGAGTGTCTATGCCTACTTCATATAATTGTTACAAAATAAACAAAAGTGCATGTTCGGTCTGTAGTCTACATGTCCACATTTTATTGCACATAATAATACACTGTCTACTATGGTAGTGAAAGATATTTATTGTTAAATAACTGACTTATTTGTAGCTCTGAGCATCAGTATACAGACTGTGACAAAAATGGTCTTTACATTTTCATTACTGACATGAAATGAAAACATAAACAGGGTTATAAAAATGGTGACACACAGGACACCCTGATCTTATTATTGAACAACCTTTATGTTAAAATACAAATGAAAATACTCACTAGCTATTTTTTTCTCACCAAGTGCACCAAGAGATAGTAAGAAAATAGCAAGATAAAAGCACAATGTAACCGCTACTTAATTATTGGCTCGTCCAGTTGTTTTCTATTGACTCATAAGACTGTTTTATATGTCCCACTACATTCCCCTTCAGTGAATTGGCATTTCTGTCAGGTGAATTTTTATTTGGTCTGACCCCTGCTTTCACTGATAATCCATAGTTTTCATGTGTCTCCCATATCACTGTAGTAAAGATTCAAAAACCATAAATGCTAAGCTAAACCATACATGTTGGCACCACTGCTTTCTATGTTTGACTTCCCATCCCCCTACAACTCACCAGGGGAGGATGAGACTAAAAGCCAAGAGGATTGAGAGAGAACTAACAGCTTCCAAAGAGAGATCAAAAAGAGGGCGGTTGGTCATCCGAGCCAGCAGCACCACACTATAAGAAAACCTTCACTCCTCACCAGCCATTCTGTCAGCATGTGCCCAAACCACCCCATAAAACCACTCAGCTGAGGAGAAATAAACCAACATCGGATGCAGCAAAAACAAGGTGTCAAGGGAAATGGTTTCATCAAGTTCAGCTCATAAAACGTAGATTTACGAACACGTCACGAGGGGTAGGTTTTGTTCACCCTGGAAACACTCCCCTTCAGAGTGTGTGGATCCCCGGCACTGACCACTGCATCTGTTTACACCAACACGGGAGCTGTAATCAAGGCCAGGGTTGTAACTCATGTGGCCAGGTGAAGAGAAAATCGGGGCGAATCCAGTAAAATAGATATCGAATGTAGCTCAAGAGCAAATAATATAAGCAGGGTGATGTGTGAGTGTCATAAAACACCCAGATAGATTTGTTACCCTCAGCTTTTGCTTGGGTATTACCCCCACCCACTAAAATCCATCCCCTTTTTCTCCTCACTTGGTCTGGTTTAATTTACCTTACCTGCAATTCTCCTGTCTTCACTGAGCTCATTCTTCAGGATACTGACCTCAGAGAAAGTTGATGCCCATGAGCTGGATTCTGTCAGCAACCCCACCCCCCGCCATCGTCCTCATCACACTTCAGCAGGACAGACACAATTGTGCCACATGGTGCCTGCATCTTTCGCGTGACGGGTCACTTTCAATTCAGCCAAAGACTGTTTGAACCCCAACCTCCATAAATACATCCTCCAGCCCTGACCGTTGTGCCTTATCAATCATGTTTTCACTCACCCACAAGGTCAACAACAGCAACTAACCCTCCTCTGAATAAGTGTGTCTGTAAGACACTCTGGATAAGGGCGTCTGCCAAATACAATATATAACAAATACTATAAATGTAGAATAGAGCAGGGCTGGGCAATTTCTCTCAGCAACTAATCATTTTTTTCTACATATTTAATGCCAATAAACATAGCCAGTACATAAACAGATAAAATAGGTACTATAGTATATTCAACACAGCGCTGTTGAATTATCAAATATGATTGATCAGAAGCTGTTGATTCATTTTCTATAACATCAGGGCTCTGACAATAGTTTACATTTACAGCATTTGGCCAACACCCTTATCCAGAAGGACTTATATTTATCTCATCTATACACCTGAGCATTAAGTGTGGTAGTGGCAGCTTGGCAATGCTGGGGTTTGAACTCACAACCTTCTAATTGGTAGTCCATCACTGTACCCACTGAGCTACCACTGCCTTATAGTGCCCAGTAGTTCCGACTATAAGGAAAAATCACATGTTTATCTTAACCTTTCCCATTTTCATTTCCATAATTGAAAAAATATAATCATATTTATTAATTTTGCACTTATATCCAAAGTGGCTTACAATACAGTTGATACAGGATAGAATCCAAGCATATAGCTGATCAAATGAGGGTTCAAATTCCTACTTAATGGTCAAACAGTGACCCTCTGACAGTCCTGGGATTGTCCATGCTGGTACTGTACTGTATACAAAATATTTTCTATGTCTTTAAAAATGTATTAGGCCCACATTCACTCAGCAGTCTCCAGCAGCGAGAAAGCGTTAGCTTTTACTTCTAGCAAATTCCCCCACCTCTGCACACCCCTGAGATGTGCCAGGGAAATGAGAGGTGCATTTGCATACCTGACTAAACAAATACAAATTAGATGAGACATTCAGCATGCATACCATGTGAGGAATTATATCTAAAAGACCTCTCTGTTGTGTTTTTATATAATGCAGTGCTGGGTTTTAAGGATCGGTGTGCTTTTATTTAAAGGAGTGCTCAGATTGGTGCTGTTGCAACACTGGGCTCACTCGGAGTTGGAGCATAATTTGCTTGCGGCGATGTGATGGTCAGCATTGATTTTGATGTTAAACTGTCCGTTCTGAAGTCACAGATGATGACCTCTTCATCGTGATATGATGAAGGGAGTTGGCATGGAATCTAGCCACTCTCTCCAACAGCATGTGGGCACAGCCATGGTACAGCCAGATGTTGTTCATATACTGTAGAAAGAAACTCTGATCTAAAAATAGAGATCCAGGGGACAGCTCCTTCTGTCCCACTGCTTCAATGCTTTAATTAGAACTACCTGGGTCCGGAAATTTTAGTACTAATGCTAATGCAGATCTGCTTTAATAGAACAGAACTCCATTCCGAGCAAGATTGCACCGCTTGTGTTTGAAGACGTGATGGAAAGAAGTAAAATTCGTATCAGACTTCAAATATCACAGATACTCTCAGATGTGCCATTCAGAAGCATTAGATCTTAGAGACTGAGGTGAATGGTCAAAGCAGATTCCATAGCACAACTGGGGTCAAAATTTTTTCGTTATAACTTTTAACCAAAATATCACACAATGGGAAACAGGACCCGAAAGGGGTATGAGAAAAAATGAAGAGACAAAGATGTGTCTCCCTGCTCCGCATCCCTTTGATGCTCTTCAGCAGAGCTGAGAAACAAAGCAGTCATTAAGAAGAGAAACTTGTCTCCTGCAACTTTGAGGGCCCATCAGAATACACAAATCGAGTGAAGCTCTTGTCAATGGTGCTGAGGTTGTTTTTCACATGTAGTATGCCGTATCCCAGTTGCCACACTCTGTCTCTCTGATTACAATTTAAAGCCGAACTGCACACAGTATGCTAAAGAGGAAGGGGCATCCTATTGTGCATCCTGTTGAGGGAACAATTGAGAAGCTCATTAAAAATACTATATCCATTGTCATTGCCAATTTATTTGAAATGTGTATCATCTAACTGGTAGGTTTTATTGTTCAGTAAAAGATAACTCATTATGTTTGTCAGCTTGAAGCTATATGTATGCCTCTGACTTTTGTCTTTCAATGATATGAAATTAGAAAACATCTCCGGAGAGCTACTTCACTTTTAATGTTTTAGCTGGCTGCAATATTCAGTTCACTTTTCCTTTTTTTTACTTTTTGGTGGCTTTAAAACTGATTCAGACTGCCAATGATGGCAGATGGGAGCACTGAACTGCAAATTCTTGCCGCCATCCCATCTTTCCTGATCTTCTGTTGAGTCTTCTGGAGCAAGTGTGCCTTCCAAAGCCCACTCAAACAAGCATCCTGAACTCAGCCAGTCTGTCCCGCTCTGTGTTGCAAACTCTCACTCGAGGGTGTTTCGGATTGTTGTAGGTCCGGACATGGGCCAGATGTTCAAATATCGCCCCATGTTTATATCAGCGACAAGAGGACGCTGCACGCTCCCCACTCTCTTTGACAAGGTAATCTTTTCCACATAGGCTTCTGACCCCCATTCGCACACCATCTGTCTGCAGCTCCTCCTGCATGTGCTATCACACACTAAAGGCTGTTTCCCTCTCCAAATATGTACTCAGCGATCAGGGGCATTATGAATTCAATTCAGTAGAGGATGTTTGCACAGTTGAACACTGATGGAACTCTACTACAGAGACCTGATTTTTTTTTTTTTTTTTTTTTATCATCTTCAGAATATAAGTTACCACAGTTTTGGAAATTTTCCAGTCCACAGCAGATTTTCTCTGGCAAGGATGTTGTACGTAATCCCCATTGTACACTTGCACAATGGCATGAATTCCCATGTGGTGAATAACAGGTTTCTTTCTCATATCCAGTTTAAAGCTATTGCTATGGTATCAGAACAGGAGGGCTTGTGTGATGACCTCAGCAGTAATCCTGACAGGTGTGGTAAGCCTGTGAGACATTTACATGAGAAGTCTGTAAACAGAATGTTTACACACCAGCCATCTAGTCCAAACAAGCAGGAAAGAACAACAGCAGCACATTACATTATATCTAATGAACACCATAAACAACAATAAATCTCTGCCATTTTACCCCCACACACTCCCAAAACATAAGACTGAGTTGAATTATGTTTTCTATTATTAATACTATCATTATATTATTTTCCCCTCTTTTCACTCGAGTTTCTTGCACATGTGGCACTTGCCAGTGACAGAAGTTTACTACCACACACCACTGCAAGACACTTCAAAGTGCCTGTGGCTGTTGACTACATTGTTAGCACAGCACATGCGATCTCCAGCTCACTGCAGCATGGTCGACAACATCCCTTCTTCCTCTCTGCATATGTCTTATTAATGAAACGGGTGGGGAAAACGTGCAGAGACATCATTACTCTGACAATGCGATGCATTTGTTTGCCTGATGAAGCGATTCGGATGCACTTTCATGTAATATGTAGTGTAACTCGTGTTCACATTCGACACAAACACAAGACTTTCTGTCCTGTGTGACTGTCGCGTGTACTGCATATATCAAGACAAGCAGGGAGTCAGAGTCACTTTTGTCAACAAGCTCCCAAATTGAAGGTGTAAATGTGGCAGCAGATGTAACACTGACAACACCCCCTTACTTCCCAAAAATGAGAAGGAAATTCAGCCAGGGGCAACAAGCAACCTTTTGAGGAACTGTTCTAAATTTGTCATAGAATATCTGTGTTTACAAACTCTAATCTTCCCCTGTCTGTATAGCACACATCAACCAATCATGTATATTTATAGGCAAACCAAATGCTGCATCTATGCTTGGAAATCTTGCTATTTGGTCCACTATAATGACAGAAAGTGACAATGACAACAAGGGAGTCTTTCTTATAAGATCTGGTGGCGTTTTTGCAAATTAATAAGGAGAAATGCTACTTGAGTAGTATGTTGCACACTTTTTCACCATGTACAGTAAAATCTACAATGCACAGTGAGCTCACTCAGAGTCTGCACTCAGGTATCTTGCTTAAGAGCTGATGTGAAGAGAACCGGCTTTGTGTTTGCACAACATGTGGTGGTTGTGTTTTCATTCCTCCTCTTTAATTAGCTGTGCTCTTTGTGACACTGTAGCAAACTGCGAGAATTCCTGTGTATATGCATATGTGTGTGTATGTGTGTGTGTGTGTGTGTGTGTGTGTGTGTGTGTGTGTGTGTGTGTGTGTGTGTGTGTGTGTGTGTGTGTGTGTTCACATGGGAGTGGGTGGAATGATTGATGCAGAGGTTTGCATCTAAACATATGAAGGAGGTATAAAGAATGCAAAGGATCAGGAGTGCTGTGTTGAGTATGTAGACTGCATGTGCATAATAATTGCGTCTGTTTCTGTATACTTATACTAAGATACAAAATAATCTTTATATTAAGATACTGTATCAAGTCAAGTTCAAGTTCAAGTGGTTTTATTGCCATTTCAACCCTATGCAGCTGGAACAGTACAGAGTGAAACAAAACAATGTTCCTCCAGGACCATGGTGCAACATAAAACAACACACTAACCACATGATACAACACAGAATTAAATACGATCTACACATTTCTACATAAAGTGCACGTGAAGACGTGTGCTAAAAACACAGGACAGTACAGTACTACTAAAACGGGACAATAGGCACAGTAAGTGACAGTGTAACACCGAACAGTGCACAGTTTCAGTGTGGAAGTGTCTGATATAACAGTTAGTGCAAAAAAAAATAAAAATCCTGTGACTATAAAGATAATATACTTTGACATAGTATTCAGCAGATTAGCTTCTACCACATGTGCACATAGCAGTTATTGCAGTAGCAGCCAGATAAAGTGTATAATAGAGACAAGAAATAAAACATAATGTTTTATTTCTTGTGGCAAAAGTGGCAAAAGTACAGTGGCAAAAGTACAGGTAGTAAGTTTAGAAATGTGCAAAAATTTCAAGGGGCGTGGGATAGTGTTCAGTTCAGAGTGTGTGTGTGTGTGTGTGTGTGTGTGTGCGTGCACACGTGTGTTTCAGTCCAGTCTCTGAATATTGAGGAGTCTGATGGCTTGGGGGAAGAAACTGCTACACAGTCTGGCCATGAGGGCCCGAATGCTTCGGTACCTTTTTCCAGATGGCAGGATGGTGAAGAGTGTGTGTGAGGGGTGTGTGGGGTCCTCCACAGTGCTGTTGGCTTTGCGTGTGGTGTAAATGTCTATGAGTATGTGGTGTAAATGTCTATGATGGAGGGAAGAGAGACCCCAGTGATCTTCTCAGGTGTCCTCACTATCTGCTGCAGGGTCTTGCGATCTGATACAGTGCAATTTCCAAACCAGGCAGTGATGCAGCTGCTCAGGATGCTCTCAATGGTTCCTCTGTTGAATGTGGTGAGGATGGGAGGTGGGAGATGGGCTTTTTTCAGCCTTCGCAGAAAATAGAGATGCTGCTGGGCTTTCTTAGTTATGGAGCTGGTATTGAGGGTCCAGGTGAGGTTCTACATCAGGTGAACATAAAGGAATTTGGTGCTCTTGGCGATCTCCACAGAGGAGCCATCGATGTTCAGCGGAGAGTGGTCGTTCTGTGCTCTCCTGAAGTCAACAACCATCTCTTCTTTTTTTGACCACATTCAGAGTCAGGTTGTTGGCTCTGCACCAATCAACAATCTGTCTCTGAATGTGGACAAAAAACTATACTATTTATATTAAAACACTGTATACGTTTACCAATATACTGTATATGCTTTATACTAAGATACTTTATACACTTTATATTAAGACACTGTACAGTATAATGTACATGTTATACTAAGATACTGTATACTATTAATACTAAGATGTTGTACCCTTTATGCTAAGACACTAAGATACTACTGTACATACTCTTTATACCAAGATGCTATGCTCTTTATGCTAAGACTCTGTATACTCTTTATGCTACTATATTTTAAGATACCACTGTATATACTCTTTAAACTAAGATATTAAAGAATATTTATATTAAGATACTGCATACTCTTTTAATTAAGATACTGTATACTCTTTATACAATGATACTGCAATCACTTTATACTAAGATACTATACAGTCCCCGAACACTTTATTAGGAACACTATAGTAATACTGGGTAGGGCCTTCCTTTGCTTTCAAAACAGCATCAATTCTTCATGGTATGGATTCCACAATATGAATATTATAGTGTTCCTAATAAAGTGCTCTGTGAGTACTAATGTCCCACTGACATTAAAGATGACCTACATTAAGGCTTAAGCTTATATGTGTGAATATGTTACATTGCATATGGTAGGCCTGCCAAACAGTTATATAACTCAGTGAAAAGAATATCATGACAGATAATTAGCAGAAGGATGCATTGCTTGCTTAAGATAAGATAAATGACTTAATTAATCAAGCTGACTAGACTTGTTACACTAGTGAAATCGTCTCAAATAATTACACAAATAGTTTTTGAGTGAGTGAAGATTATTGAGTATATTATCTTAATGATTATACAGATTGTTGTGGGCATTAATGGTTAAATCTACAGCATTCCTTGAAATCTCTCGAGTCATTACATGTCTCGTGGTATATAGTTCTGATCTAGGGTTATTGCCATTTGGAGAGTTATAGAGAATCCCGAGGAGTCATAAATCATATAGTGCTGAAAACCCTAGCTTCTCATAGCTTCCAGTTTCTTTCCTCTGTTTCTGTCATATCCAAACTACACCTCACCCTGTACAACTGCAGCTCACGAATGAGATGAAGAAATCCAGACAGACTGAATTTCTTGCTGAAGGCTTCTAGCGTTGGTGTTCTTCCAGCAAAAAATATGTGCCATCATACTGAGCTGTGCCAAGGTGAGCAGGCTCTTTCTCAACATGTACTTCTGACTTGTTAAGGGAAGGAAAACACACTCACAAAAGAGTAACACACGTGAACCAAGTGACTTTTTTTGTTGTTGTACAAAAGCACCAGAGGTCTATTCGCAATCTGGTGGGAGGCAGATTGGAATGCTGTGATGGCTTTTTGGTTTACTCCCCCACCCTTTCCCCCTTATCCTAGCACCTACATACACCTCATCCACTTCTCCAATTCAACCCTTGGGGGTGTGTGCTGAGAGCAAGAACACTCTGGAAAGCATGTACACTTCTCTTACTTAAACCTCAACCCCCAACCTACAGTGTCTGGTGAAAAAATGCACATGAGCTTGAGTGGGATTCTGGGCACACTCCTACACACACACACCCACACATACCACAAGAAAACATCCAGTACACACATGTCCACAATCCCTCTCATCCTGTGTTTCTCACACATACACACGGCAGTGCGGGCATTTGAAGAATGCCAGGGTCTGCATAGCCGTGCAGGCCTTCAGTATTATACACGTGAGTACTCTCTCCCCTCAGCAGATAAAGCTGGATGAGGGGGTGTCAGAGCACGGGGGTTGTGCATTATCCATGTCATTTTTGGACTGAGATGCAGCAGCTGAAAGGCAAGCTTCGCAATGTTCTTGCTGCGCCCTTGCATGTGTAAGAGGGTTCTGAGGCGATGCTGTCTTTCGATCGCGCCAGTGCTTACAGTGTCTAGGGGCCATATATAGGAATGAACTTGCACAAGAGTTTAAACCTTTCTATGTACATGCAAAATTGAAGAAATTATCATAATTGCCATTTATTAATAGAAAAACCATCAAAGAAAAATGAATGGTTTCAGTAGGATATTTCACTGATTTATATTTTCTAACAGCGTTATAGTGTAACACTGGTGATTCAAGGATGAGGATGTTTTGCTGCATTAGTATTCAGTAGCCAACAGGGTAGTTGGCATGGAGGATCCCTGCTAGTTCATACCAGCTTCCTTGTCTGGCACCCCGCCTGGTGCTGGGATATTCTGGGATGATTTGGAGGGGGGGGCTTGGGGATGGGATGGGGGAGATTGGCGGTGAAATGGGTAGGCACACATTTTCTACTTCACTTGCCAAAGTAGGCTTAATGCCTACTAAGGATAGTGTAATATTTCTTACAGCTGTGTTTGTGTGTGTGTGTGGTGGAGTGGGTGTGGGAGTGGTTGGATGTAATGCAGGAAAACTAGGTCAGATGAACGGGAAGATGTTGAGAACTTGTCACCTTGGATGCAACAAGACTGACCGAGCTTTGTGCACAAGAAAGCGGTTTTAAGGTCAAAAGAACATGTGGCCACTAAATCACAAGCATGAACTCCATATTGTAGTGCAACAATCTAACCCTAATGATGCCATTTCTGAAAGCACACACTACCTTTTATATCCTCAGAATGTGAAAGAAGACAAACAGGTAGCACATAATACCCTGGTACTGCTCTAATACAGGGTGTCTGAAACGTCAGTAACCAACGACAGTAAACCTACTTATACATAATCTGATATTTATTATTTACAACATATACTCTACATGTTCACCCCGAGCATTATCTCTTGCTGTATCATGTTCTTTGTGGATTTTACTGAACATATTCAGCTCGTCATATTTGCTCCGCAAATATTTGCAAAAGTCTTTCCTGACTTTTCAGAATGTACAAGTTCAGAAACTTGTAGATTCTTCCAGTCTGGAAAATCGAACAAAAAATGTTTTTCAACTCTCAGTTAATTCAGCTTTTTCACACATCAGCCATATTGCTAGTGATATGCTCCGAGAGAGCATATAGTCAGTCGGCAGATATTGAAAAGTAGAAAGGGCTACAGTAATTAGATAAACGTTACATCCACAATGGTGGTAAGAGCGGTGCACATAAAAGCCTGTGGGTAGCAAGATGGGATTAAAGTAATTTACACCAGTTAATTACATTAAAACAATTTACACCAGTAAATTACAGTAAAACTGTCAGATCAGAGATCAATTATTGGGATTGCTGTGCCAAATTATCAGGTATTAGTTTGAAAATGCTTTGTTAGTAACACGATAGCTACGTCCCAGCATAGCAAGGTGTTTGATTTTGTGAGATGAATGCTCTTGTTTAGCTAGTTTAACACAAGATATCTGCAATGTTGTACTGTAAGCTAGTTTGATCAACAGACTCTGAGAGCAAAATGTATTCTAGCTATACAACACTATTAGTTTCAGTTAGAGTTGAATTGGCAGCACCAATTTACCATTTTTGTACAACAGAGGAAAGTGTACAACATGAAGGATTAAATCTCTAACTTGCAAGTATGTTGACAGACATTAGCCTAGACAGCAGGTAGTTAAATCAGGCAATAAATGCCAAATTTATGATATTATGATAAGGCATGTATGTCTTTAGATTACATGCTGCCACTCAACACTGTTGTTTATTTAGATATTCCCACCCTATGGACTATGGACTTGTAAATGTGGTGAAGGCTGTATGACATGTTGTTATCCATGGACCTGTGAAAGACTATATGAGTTGTTGCTGGTTTGTAATTAGACACTCCTATAAACTAAAATACTGTATAATGAAAGACCAAAAGTATACCCTGGATAGTTCCTTGGAATCCTGTTGTAAGGTTGTCTGAATCTTCATGTCTTACTGTTGACAGGATTGCACCGAAACTGGCAACATTCCCACCAACTGCCCGATGCTTTGCCAGTCACCGCAATTCCAAACAGCAAGCCCATGCTCCAACTGGCAGCTTAGGAATGCATATATATATATATATATATATATATATATATATATATATATATATATATATATATATATATATATATAGTGTGTGTGTGTGTGTGTGTGTGTGTGTGTGTGTGTGTGTGTAATGTAAATGTGAGCCCATTCTTTGACATTTTAAAGTTTTTGTGTTACAGCTCCTGTCACCACTCACACACATATACACAAGCTACTTGCATGGCTCTCAGCCGAATGATGTGTCAGCTCCTCACTGGGCCAAGGACAAACTCAAGCCCTGGCAGTGCCAACAGCAGTAAGTCCTTCAGCACCTTCTCTTTCTCGACTGCACCACAGGAAAGAATTTTCTAGAGAGATATCTAAAATTCGGAGTCATGAGCTCAGACTTTTGCGGAAAGTACAAATCCTCCACTGCTCAGCCCAGGATTAGCCCCCTTGCGCTCAATTTAATGAAGAAGGCTAAGTCCATTCCACCAGCTTCCACCAGCTCAGCACTAGACATGATCATGAAGTGTAGCGAGGACAGACAGGATGAGAGAGAGGCAAGCAGCTGTCTGCAAAAAGGGTCTTTTTAATTTGGTCTCTGTCATGGAAGCGGTTCGAGTGGAACGCTCATCTGTCTGTCACTAGAATACTCCATGTGACCAGCTGATGGATCACAGTGCAGTGCAGCATTAGGAAGGCCAGTAAATTGGCCCAGGGGACTTTACTCAGTCTCATTCCCTGGCTAAAGTTGTGTCAGTTCTGGAAGGCTGAGGAACAGCACAGTACACAAGAGGCCATTTATGAGGTACATTCATCCAAGGCGGCATTTGTCAGCAAAGTGGTTTACATGTGTTTAGTGGAGTCTGGAGGCCAAGCAGCCTCTTGAGGGATATAGCTGATAGATTTCATTTGAAATGAATCGCCATATAATTTGGAAAACTGCCAGAATTAGCTGCAAGGAAGTGGAGGGCTTGATGGAGAGTGCACAAAAGAGGAATGATTTTGTCATGGGTTTTGATCTCTGTGCATGAGTGAAGAAAGCAGTTATTCACTGGAGGGTTTACTGCGTATCATCAGGACAAAGCAAGCAATCTCCCCAGTACCTATAGTCAAGAAGCCCTACAGTAGGCAATTTAGATACACTAAATGATTAGTTAACTAAATAAGGTTTAAAGTCAGTGTTGAATCATAGCATCACAATGAGCTCAATCAGTTTAATACATTTAAAGTCTGCTGAAAGGAAAATTGGAACTGAGTAGCATTTGGACCGCCAGCCTCTGCGAGAGCCAAGAGAGTCTGTGGGCTGTAAAATTCAGACTGACTGGCACACTTTAGGCACTATGCTAAGAAGTGAATTCAAGATGATTTGCCACAAATGTCCAAGTGGCAAAAGTTGAACAGAGCCTCACTGTCAACCAACAAATTGAGATAAACCACATGAGGAAACTGCTTGCGATTTTCACTTTGAGAATTGCAAAGTTAAGCAGGAAACTCTGGGGGGAAAAAACAACTCGGATACGTGGAAGACAAATGAACATAACCCAGAGACAGTAAGAGTAGGATAAATGGATACCGATACCCTGTTCAATCTGCAGTGAAAAGCTTCCTTCTACCTGCGTCCGCTCTGAGGAGAGAGAGAGAGAGAGAGAGAGAGAGAGAGAGAGAGCGAGAGAGAAAGAGAGAGAGAGAGAGCGAGCGAGAGAGATACGTCACACAAGACGTACATGTGCAATCAAGCTCAAAGCAACGAGACGCAATCACAGGCGACACTGCCTTAGCCTCAGAGCAACCATTCATTACAGTTATCCTGAGGCAGGCTACTGCATTTGCCATGCCCCAGCTTTGAACAGCAGGGAATCTGGAGACGTACACCTGAGGAGAGAGAGGACAATATTGTTCTGTACCTTATAGCTCTGTACCTTATAGGTCTCTTAACTGGTAGAGTGGTGAAATGAAGTGGCAGACTGCCTCTCTGTCTCTCATGCGATTAAGCCGCTAAGGCCTGCCAGTCCTCCCGTCTCAAAGAGCCGGAGAATATCTGTAATCCATGTGATACGGGGCTGAAATAGCAGTCATAGTGTTTATCACCTCGGATAGTCCCTGCACATGGACACATAGAGATGCAGAAAGGCAGAATAATGTGCCGAAGGAGCAAAGTAATAAAAGGGGAGAAAACTGTGACAAACGGGATGAGAAATGCTGACTGACAGCCACCATACAGTAGCATACTAGAAATCATTAACCTGGGCCATAGCTGAACCACTAAATAGTCACTGTATTGAACATCGTTGTGCAAAGGGTTCCACATGGCACAAACATAAACTTGCAAATCCCACAGACGATGCCAGAGTTAATTTGAAATGACTGCTTTATTGAGCTCTCCTTGCAGATTGTTTTGTTGAGAGTTTTGTAACTGCAAGTTAAGCCAAGAAAAAGGCAGAACACGTGCTGAAAAGTTTGAGGCCAAATGCCGGCCAACTCTGGACCACCCTAAAACAGAGCGGAAAGCGGATTCCACTGTACTGACAATATTTGCAGCCCTGGAAACTTTAGTAAAAGAGCAGGTTGTCAGACAAATTGGGGCAGTAGTGAGGAGACAGGTACAGAGGTGACAGGTGACTGTCAGTGAGGTAAAGAGTAAGTGAAGGGCCACCAGACAGAATAAAGAGAGAGTGTAAGAGAGGGAGAAGGAAAGAAGCCCAGGTGTTCCAATCTCACCTGAAGGACGCATAGGCTACAGCAAGGATGTGAAATAGGAGGGATTTCCTGCTGCACGGGCTGTAATAGTCAGCCTCAGGGAGGGATTATGGTTATATCTCACCTGCCCAAACGTTTGCATTAAATTAAATGACAAACGTTTGGGTGGCAACTGCTGACAAACTCCACATATTAAACCTACAGGTTTTTAAAACGAATTTACTTGATGACTAACCAGTGCTGACCAATTATAAATCAGACAAATAAGCCAGTAATGGAGGGAAAATGACAGAACAGTGTTGTTTTTCAAATCTGTTCAGAAAGTGCATTGTGCAGCACATCTGCTGTGTGAAACATGACAGATATGGAGTGAAAAACACGGAGTACAATCTCTAATATAGTTTTTTTTTTTTACCTCTTTCAGCTGACATTATTTAGGGGTCGCCACAGTGGATTACCCAACCGCATATTGATTCTGGCACAAGTTCTACGCAGGATGCCCTTCCTGACACAACCCTCCCCATTTACCAGGCTTGGGACCGGCACCGAGAGTGCACTGGCTCATGCAACCCTCCAATGGCTGGGATTGGTTCTCTGACTGAAAATCAAACCCAGGTCGCGGTGATGAAAGCACCGCGTGCTAGCCGTTAGTCCACCAGGGAAGCAAAATCTCCAACATAGTTAACAGGTGAAAAATGTACAAAGCATATAACAGAATTTGGTGAAATCTAAAAGATCAGTGGTGTCCAATCTTATCCATAAAGGGTCAGTGTGGGTGCAGGTTTTCATTCCATTCAAGCAGGAGCCACATCTGATTTCACCTGTTTAGCTTGGCTTTCAATAGACTCTGCTTGGTTGGAATGGAAACCTGCTCCCACACCCGCCCTTTCCGGATAAGATTGGAAGCCACTGTCATAGTCAGAAAATATGCGGTATCACTACAATATACGTATTTAACATGTGTGAATGAAAATGAATATTTTATATACAGTAAACTTACCTTTGATCCTAAAGTGAGACTCCAAGAATGTGAAGGATCTGAGTCATGAGCTTATACAGGTTGAATGCCAGCCAAGTGCAATTGTTTTACATGACGCTGCACTTCTCTAGTTATGTGATCACTGTGTGACTAAGTCCAGGCAACTGGTCTTGTGATATAATTCTTAAAGATTTTTTGTCAGTTATCCTCAGGCCTTCATCAGTTCCCTTGTGTGCCTCCTGGTTTAACACATTACTAACAGGAGGCCACAAAGCCACCTGAAATGAAAGGGCTGCGTCTTACAGCCATATGCTTTTGCCATTACACAGTAACCCTACACCCTTTGATCTTGAGTGCAGATTATATTCCAAGAGCCCTAAACTCTTGCCCCCAACCTCCAAAGAAATGGGCAGAACCCCCAACATTTCTCTCTTCCATCTTTGATCTATATAATCATGCATCAATTGACTTAGATACAGTTACTTTTTGTGTGTGGTATGCATGAAGCCTGTCACAGTCACTCTGAGGTCAGGTATGATGAGAATCTCTAAATGGATTGGAATTTTCACTGGCTGTCATTGCATTTGATTTATATTTATACACATCCAGACAATAACCACTCTGTACACTCCCAGACACTCTGCCTCACCCTGCCCTGATCTGTCTTTCAGAGCTCACAGCATCCTAACATCCGTGCTCTCCTCTGTACTTTTCCTCAATTGCATTTTAATATGCCATGAGTGTTTACATTCCAGCCCATCCATAGACTGTGCCCCCCAGCCCTCTACACTCGGTTGGCATCAACAGGGCTGTAATAGAAAAGCGCAGTCCATTGTACCCCTCATTACTGTATAATTATGTTCATTTTGTACTGTGGGGGAAAAAATAAATAAAGATGCGCAGCAAATGGATTACATGCTTTCACCCAGGATTCAGGAGCAAACAAGAGGGAAAGAACTCTGTAATTTTTCTCTTCTTCTTTTGCTCTCACATGCTGCTCCTGTACCAATGCTGGTGAATGGGAAAATCCATCCATCTGACAGGAGCCTGTCAAATTCCATGGCTTGGAGGCCGAAAGATCCCTCTGTCTGATTCTGAAGGGTTGTTATGTATGAAGACGCCGGTTGATTCCTCAGCCCCGGTGCCAACATGCTGATAAGCAGGATGACATCTGTAGCACATTATTCCACCGCTGTTCTTTGTGTAAGCTCAAGATTGGGGGTGGTAGAGGTGAAGGGTGGGGTTATGAGGTATGTGGGATGAGTTGGGAGGGAAGCAATTACCTCCATTCAAGGCAAAGTCTTCGATGATGGAGGTTCTAGTGGCGGAGAGGGTCAGGAGAGTATTTGAAGCAATTCATTCGCTCGCACGCACTCTTTTGGGTCTTCGCATGCTCCATCTCCCCAATTCACAGGCTACATCTTCAATAGCGTAATCCACTGCTCAATGCCTCACAGACCTCCCACAAAACTCTCTCTGTCTAACTGCCATCCCTTAGCATACACACAACACATCCTCATAACGCTACAGAAATTGAGTTCCCTGTGAGTGTCACTCATTATTCATGCTGCAGGAGAAGAAAGCTCTTCTGAGCATGAGGGACTCAGGGGAAGAAGTAGCAGAGCTTATGGTTTCATATTATGAAATTTATGGGACCTTCAAAATCTTCTGACCCATCATCTCCTAGACTTACCCTGGTCTCTCCATCTTCTCTCCCTCAACTCCTGTTCCCAATGCTGCCTAGGAGCGGTCCCAACGAGGGGGTAGTGCCATGGCTGGGGGCGTTAATAGTGGAGTTTAGATCCATAATGGGCCTGATGATGTCAGCTGGAGAAGCATCCCAGATCTCTCGAGGGACCAGTGGGGGAAGACAGGGAGACTTTGAACTGCAAGCGAGTAACTTGTCCTCACTATGGAAGAGGAAAGAGAGAAGACAATGCCTATGGCAACATAGGCTTCCATAGTATAATAATACAGGCACATGCATACTGGAAGACCGAGATAGAGGGAGAGAGAAAGAGAGAGAGAGAGAGAATCTGCCAAAATGTTTCAAAGTCAAAGTTAGGGTTCAATTTAGATATAGGCGTAGCATTAATTAACTGCATTAATTATATTAGTAGAAGGTCCTCACAAGAATAATGTGTCTGTGTGTTTGCCATTTATTGTAAAAGAATATCATTTCTATTTGAGAACATGAGTTTTATATGCATATAAATGCCACCCGAGACATTCCTCCCACAGCTATCCTTATCTATGATTCCAAGCCTGTAGATTTTATGGGTGGCTGGTTTTCTCTAGTTAAGTGTCAATTATAATGCTTTTCTGACATTGCACATGAATTTTCAGCACATTCGTTTACGGAAATCAAGTGGCTGGCAATGGTTTTATCCCTTTAGCCCTTAATCCTTATTTACTCCAGCTGTTTTCATATTTTTATTGCTCACAAAAGCATTAACTTTCACTCATTTGAATAGCATGCAAATTCACACACTTACTTTGAGCTTTTTGAGGCTGTATTTCACGCTCTTGTGGTCTTAAGAAAGGAGAATGAAAAGGCGATTGTGATGAGACGGGAGAGCGGATTGCGGAGCTGGTTTGATTTGATTTTCTGAGATGATACGAGAGCCAGGAAGTGCAGAGGGAGTACTGAATCAATAGGCGTGTAGTAATTAGGCCCCATTAAAAAAAGAACTTCAGAGGGAGGAAGGTTATAAAATGTTAATGAGCCTTCAACCCTGGCTCTCTCCAGCTGTGTGTATGGATGTACAGCATGAATGTGTGCCTAGTATCCAGTCAACATTTAACCACTGGTAGAAAACCTCCCATAACACAAACACTGCTCAATGCTGTCTGGCATGCATTTGTAGTAATTAGCATTACCTTTCAGTAGATCCTAATATAGTTTTGCTCTCTGTGATATATGTTCATGTGTGTGTGTGTATGTGTATGTGTCTGTGTGTGTGTGTGTGTGTGTGTGTGTGTGTGTGTGTGTATGTGTGGTTCCTTGCACAGTGACACACTGTTCTTGTGACAGGGCCTGTATGGTAATTTATTGGCAGTGATAGCTTCCCGCAGACAGTCTGCCTCCTTCAGGGGGAAGGTAGGGGCACTAATGGAGGTGGGCTCAGGCCTGATCAATACCAGCATGGCAAGCCGCCCAACCCCACAGCTGCTGCCAGGAGAAAAGGCTCTGGTAATGCAGTGAGGAGGAGGTGGAGGAAGAGGTGGAGTGTCAGCGGTTGTCCTCACATCCCCACAAATATGCTAGCCACTGTCCTACTGGACAAGCTTGAAAAGCGGGACAAAATGGGTTCCAGTCAAAATAACCACCAATGGCCTCTAATAGTCCTCTCTGTCCTTTTCTCCATTGTCTGCCAAACTTCAGTACAGTGATCTCATACTGGCAATTTGACAGGATGAAGAAATGACACCATGATCTTTCATTCATATCTACTCAAGACCTGTCGCTTGTGGTTATGGATCCTTTTGGATGGGGGAAGGTAATACAAGTTTCTTTGTTTAGGAGGTAGAGAGATATGGCCACTATGTTGGTAAACTTGGTGCAGGATGACAAGTGGTCTCTATCTTACCCCAGTCCAGCAGTCTGCCAATCCCTCTTGCTAGATGAATGGATTGCACACACCTCCAACAAGTGAATTATTTGGAGAGCATTCTCCTCCATATCTGGGTTAGTAATGCAATATAGCATCTCCTGCTGGCCCACTGCAAGGAAAAGAGATTCACGCTTGGGCTCATTTCAGAGGTGACAGATGGTGCATACATTATTGTGCTTTTAGCATGAGGCATACCAACATTATCCTTACTGACAGCAGTATAAACATTGCACTATGGCATGGACTGATATCTCCTCTATCCACTATACCATGCAACCTTATAATCTATCTCCCACTTTGAACACTAGTCTTTCCTAATGTACTGGAACCATTATGTTGCATTAATGATTTATGCATTCAATTTATCACTTGTCTCTGAGTGTAAATAGGCATGCAGTGGCTGGTTGGGTATTTAAAAGGAGATTAGTGAAAATGTCAGTAACAGAATTGTAACTGAATCATCAGTAAGATATTTTGTCAAATTTGGTGTCTGTATGTGAGTTTAGTTTGAATTTATTTGGACTCACCAACCACTTTATTGTATTTACAATGACTGGTGGCCCCTCCTTTTCCCTTGCTTCTCTCAAGATGCTGGACCAGGTTTCCCAAGTATGGCATCAGCCAGACAGACTCTGTCACTGGACCTTGAAGAGTGAGGGACTGCATTAAAGCACCACTCAAATTCTGTCTGCTAGAGCTGGACCCAGGCTGAAGTCTGAGAGCCTGCCCACTTTTAATTAACACCTGACTGCACCGACACTCCCTAAGCATTGTTTATCAAACAGTAAGACAGCCTGTTAGGTGAATAGAAGCTTAGTCATCATCGTCAGTAGCATTGGCTCACCAGCTCCCTGGCAGGAGTGGACACAGTAATCTGATTACACTCTCCTGTTCCACATGCCATATCTCATACTGCATTGAAGCTCCTCCTATCTGAACACTCTACTCATTAATGGCCACTTCAGTGAAACAGTTTGTGTCGTCCCCATCCCCCTCAGCAAACGAGCAAGATTTAATTTTACAGGTGGTACAACAGCGTGGTCACCAAATCTTGGTGGTGAAGGGGGAAGAAGAAGGAGGAGGAAATGGCAGACCTGATTAACATCCATGCCTTAGGCTCGCACTGAGTGTTGGGCAGGCACAGGCTTTTTATCACCCTGTAGGGGGGCAGGTTGACCTTGATTTCCTCTCTGGAGTGGCAGGAGAGAAAAGAGTCAAGATGGATGCCAGAACAGTCTAGCACATATACACCTGACCCACATTTAGCTAGTCACAGGTATAGAAGAGTGCTATCAGAGGCCAATCTATATACAGCAGTTTATTCCTAAACTCCCCCCTCGTCTATGATGCTGTAGTGGGTCACTGTCTGTTGTGAATGGTCATAGTTGGTGCCATGCTTGCTGCATCGTCTTCTGTCTGCCTGGCTGCACATTAGCAAGCAGGCACAGGAACTGGATCAATTATTCACGAGAAGTTCATCCCTTCTTCCTCCATTCCTCCCTCCCTTTGTGGGTCTACTGGATGGAGTGAGAATGGAGAAAAGATGGGAGGGTGTGTATGCCAGCTCCAGACACCCATAGCTCAGCAGGAGAGCAGGCCCCAACTACAGGACCTGCAGGCAGAAATCACACTCGTCCATGAATCTCTCACTTCTTGCATGTTCCAGCTTATAAGCAGTGTGTCTTTTTTCTTTCCTGGCATGTGTTCTACGACAGGGCTGTTTTTAGCACGCACCTGTGTATGTAAGTCACTAGGACAAGCATAGAGAACCAAGGCGAATGTCAAGGTAGTGATACTGATTTTTAATCTGATTTTCTTTTTCTTTCCCCTTCAGTATAGCTTCTCTCTCTGATGTTTTGCATGTGTGTTCCCTGTGGCTTCTGTGACATGAGAACACCATGCCTTTTATATTTTGTGTGAAATGTCCCCCAGAGTGAGATTACCCCCAAATCTGTTTAGCCCGGATGCCACTCTGCAGGAGATCCACAACATTTCTCCATCAATGTGCCAGTGTGACCAAGGCATGTGTAGGGGGTTAATTTGCTTGCTTGAACCACGCACAATTAAAGCACTTATAAGTTCTTCTTCTTCCTTTTTTATTCCTTCCTTGTCTTCTATTTTTGCCACTAGCCAGCCCTCCTCCATTTGAGCTTTTCAACACCCAAGATGACCGAGCACCACAGTAACCCAGAGCAGAATTTTTGTCACCTCAAATCAACAGAAACATTCCCAAGACATTGCCTGACAAAACTATGACTGGGAAGAACATTTGGGCAAGAATAAATGAATCCTTGGGCCTGGCAGCACAGCATTAATACCTAATTATGTAAAAAATAAAGAGGATTTTCTTTTCATTCTAATCTGTCTATACAAAATGAGAATGAACGTGATTTTGTTCTCTTTTTGGATTCTCTGTGTTAACTGTAGAATAATTACAAAGAAGATCTAGTCAATCGAAACTCTTTTAATATTAATTTTCTCTTTGAAAATTTGCCTCCATGACAGTAAATGAGGGTAGTTTGTTAGTATTATTGATGTTATGCTTCAGGAGTCTTTGATTGAATGTAGGATTTTAGTTGAAAGTTTAAATCTTTAAAGCTCCTCTAATACAAGCTGCAGAAACGTCCATTAGAACATTAATGAGGGCTGTTAAATGGCCACACTTTGCATTTTTTTCTCTAAACATCCCACATTATGCTCTCAACTATCTACCCACTCCACATATCAGTGAGTATGACAGCTAACAAAGACATGGCACACAAAAGAGATTGTAGAGACCAGCATGTCCTGCCTATATCAACCAGGGCAGGTAGCAATCCTGAAGATCGGAAAAAGGCAGTGGACCTGACGAGAAGTGTGAAACTTGTTTGACAAAGTAGTGAACACAGGATATAGACATGTAGCTACCGGTGAAGCACATGCCATTTAGCCTCAAAGCAATTCCCAGGCATGTCGAAATGAGTGAAGGAGAAGCTAGTCACACCTTGTAAGTGGCATCTGAAAACTACTCGATCAAATGCAGGGAAGTTTGATTAGTTGAAGAAGATTTTCATGGTGAGAAACTATCTGAGTAGCAGCAGTGTGCTCTAATGCTCATCTGTCAGTTTGCAGTCACGCCACTGCAGATGTCTCATTTGCAGAAATGAAACTGAGCGGTGATATAGTCTTGTAAAGAACTGTGATGGATGTCAATTTGATGTAGGTCATGCAGAGTGCATATAAAGTGATATGACTGAGTTAAGCAATTTGACGGCCTCCTGATATCATTTAAGAGTGATTTGAAATGACTTTTAGATTCTGTGATGGCCAAAGGTGACCAGAAGTGCATGCCATAATCTGTGTTTGAGAGGTGGTATTACTCTGGGTGTGTGCTGGCTAACTTAATGACATTAGGTTTACTGAGGAAAATGTTCATCATCCTAATACAATTTGTGACATATTTTCTGGGTCTGACAAACAAAGCTGGCCTTCTGGTGCCATCAATAGTTAGAGTGGACCATAGCGTCTAGCTTTGTGGGATGCACTGTAGGGAACACGCTTACATAACACAGGTAAAGTGGAGGCTGAAAGGGAAGTGGGAGCATGCTGCAATAAGAATTATGCTTTAAATTGTTTACATCAATCAATCCTGGTTCTTTATTCAGCTCTGAAAGGCCACAAGATTGCATACTTTTAGGTTTTCCATTCTCTAATACTTGATTTAAGTCATTGGATAATGAGCGATTTCGTAATAGGTTGATCCAGGTGTAATGGAGCATGGGAGCAGGAACAGTCCACATGCATTCTTCATTTGAACAAGCTCATTCAGCTGTGTGATAGTGAGTAGTGGAGCTTGGCACAAGTTCTCTTCTCTCTCAAAAGCATGTGCTTTAGCCTCTTCTTCACAAGGCTGGCTAATAGGAGCATGAGAATGCTGGACACAAATTCATCTCAGCTTCGAACAGAGAACATGGCTATGACAGAACTCCATCAATTTGTGCTGTCAGGAAGTGACAGCATATCTATGCCCACTCTTTCATTCATTCAATCTCTCTCTCTCTCTCTCTCTCTCTCTCTCTCTCTCTCTCTCTCTCAATAACCTAGACCCTTCCTCCTCTTCCTCTGAAAACCCTCCGTCAGCCCTCAGGGGAACAGCTGAGCCCCAGTTCGATGCTGTCTCCCATCTATTTCTCCACACTCCCCAAAGCAGGCTTCAAAATACTATTAGCTCTCCGTCTGTTTGTCTCTCTCTTCTCCAGGGATATCAGGAGGTTTTCACAAGTTCCAGTTCCCAGAACCAATGTGGGAAGAGTTTACAGCATATAAAGTGGGGGGGAGGCACAAGATGATGGGGAGTCTGGGAAAGTCTGCACTGCAGAAAGACAGGAGGCGAGGGGGCGGATTGCAGTTTGGTAGAATTCAGCCAGTGAACAGCGAGGATAGTTGCAGGGGCTGTGGGTAGTTTGCCACATTTTTTTCACTCACATCAAGCAGAGAGAGTGTCTCATTACTCTGTGTGTGTGTGTGTGTGTGTGTGTGTGTGTGTGTGTATGTGTGTGCGTGTGAGAGAGAGAGAGAGAGAGAGAGAGAGCGAGAGAGGTGAGTGGGTGGATTCTTCAGAAAAGGCTAGGGCCTCCAAGGTTCACTAATGCTAGAACGAGGTAAGTATGAAGTGAGCCACACAAGCAGATGTGAACCCCAGCATAATTAGGCTGCATGGAGTCTTTGAGTATGACTCAAATTTTTGGCTGCACGCTCCAAAGCTCAGCAGTATCAAACCACATTTATGTCTTAGTGTCTCAAATGATTTTGATGGCATCCCTCGGTTTCTGTGGGGAGGACGGCAGATTGAAAACAGCACCACAGAAATTCTGCTGAGGTTTTGCAATATAATCAGACATCACATGCATTAAACAGAACCATGTACCCGACTACACATCTCAAACAAATTGATCTCAATTCTCATAAGATCAAGACACTACACCCCCACCCCCCACCCCAATAACTAATCTAAGCTATTACAGCAAATGTTATTATAATTGTGGTGTCTGACCTCAAGGCAAAGTGCTAATTTCCAAGAGCAATATCCGTCTCAAAATGGCCACATGACTAGCACACAGCAGGCCCGCAGCCGGTGTTGTGAGCCCTCTCCCACTCTGATGAATCTGAGCTAGGAGATGATACCATCACGCCGATAATGGGGCGATGATGGCTATAATGTATCTGGCTGAGTAACATGCTCCGACAATTTGAGATCAATACGATGGTAATACAAAGACACAGTCGGGCAATTTGAAATGCACTAGTGAGAATCTCATCTCCATAATTGTGGTGTCGAAGAAAGCAATGTGCATTGTAAAATATGGGACATTACTGGCCTCTGTTACTGTATATCACTTTGACCAGGCTGAGCGGTTTCATAGCCCAGCAGCAAAGAGGTTCTCTGGTGCCATTTTTTTTAGTCAGCTGAGACTCCTGTAACTCTCCTTAAATTAGATTCTTAAATGCTAATTTACATGCACTTTATTGGCTATATTTTAGAACCATAAACAAATGATAATTAATGGTGCCAATAAGTTGATTTGCTATGTATATTGCTGAGAAATAAAATTGGCATGGAATGCAAAAATCTAGAAAATCCATAGGAAATAGTTCATTAGCTAGCTAGCCTACTAATGTAATGGCATAATTAATGTGAAATAGTGTAATTAAATATTAAAATTTACTCCATACATCTTTCACTGCACCATTAAACACACAACCGCATTACTGATTAAAAACGTTAATGGAAAATATGCATTTATACCAGCTCACGTCTCAGAAGTTAGGATACTGTAACCTTGCGCTAATTAATGTAATATAATATAGTTTAAATATAATTTGATGTGGCTTGTAGTCACTTGGGAACAATAACTGCATTGGGAAAAAGTAAATCCAATCTGGCAACCATGATTTCTACTCTTCAGGTGTGCATGCGCTTTACACTGGTCCTAATTTGTTTTTGCATAAAGAATCCTGATGATAGCATGGTGTGTAAATCTCAGATGGAATTAAAATATCAGTAACAGTAGTGCTGAAACACTATGGAAGACAGGATGGAAAAGAAAAGGCGGTTTTACAAAGGAAATGACAATTATAATGCACATCAATAATCTTTGCTCAGTGTTTAATAATATAAAACCCAGGCCGCGTTTCAGGCTGTATTACACTCACTGTCCACTTTATTAGGAACACCCATACACCTGCTCATTCATGTAATTATCTAATCAGCCAATCACATGGCAGCAGCACCATGCATAAAATCATGCAGATACAGGGCAAGAGCTTCAGTTAATGTTCACATCAAACACCAGAATGGGGAAAAAGTGTGATCTCTGTGACTTTAATCATGGCATAGCTGTTGGTACAAGATGAGCTGGTTTGAGTATTTCAGAAACTGCTGATTTCCTGGGAATTTCACACACACACACCAGTCTCTAGAGTTTACCCAGAATGCTGAGAACAACAACAAAAAAAACATCCTATGAGCAGAGGGTCTGCAAGCTGAAACACTTTGTTGATGACAGAGATCAGAGGAGAATGACCAGACTGGTCTGAGCTGACAGGAAGCCTATAGTAACTTAAATGAGTACTCTTTACAACCTTGATAAGCAGAAAAACATCTCAGAACACACAACAGATCAATCCTTGAAGTGGATGGTCTACAACGACTACACCAGGTTCCACTCCTGTCAACCAAGAGCAAGAATCTGAGGCTATCATGGGCACAGGCTCACCCAAACTAGAGAGTTGAAGACTGTAAACAAACCAGTTGATTTTTTATTTCTAATCTTCAACTCTCTCGTTTGGGTGAGTCTGTGCCCATGATAGCCTCAGACTTTTGTCCTTCGCTGACAGGAGTGGAACCCAGTGTGCTCTCCTGCTGTTGTAGCACATCCACCTCAAGGTTCAATGTCGTGTGCATGTGCATATGCTTTTCTGCTCACCACGGTTGTAAAGCATGCTTATATAAGCAGCTCAAACCAATCTGCCTCTTTTCCTCTGACCTCTCTTATTAACAAGGTGTTTCCATCCACAGAACTGTTGGCTTTTTTTTTTTTTTTTTTTTACATCATTCTGTGTAAATTCTAAAAACTGTTATGTGTGAAAATCCCAGGAGATCAGCAATTTGTGAAATACACAAACCAGCCCATCTGGTACCAACAACCATGCCACAATCAAAGTCACAGAGATCATTCTCATAGGGCCATGCTTTACTAGAAAAGAAAGGGTTTTGGTCCGTTAGATTCATAGTGAGAGCAAACCAATGGTCAATATTATAATAACAACAAGTCCTTAATATTTGTTCACAGTCTCTCTGAGGGTGGTTGTAAAAACAAAATAATCTTTTACCTCATTAAATAATCTAAATACAATTTAAGGCCAAACACGGTAATCCAAATAGCCTGCAATGCTAAGCATCTGCCAAAGCTCCCTGCTTCCAGAGTGCCAGCTTGTGCGGTTTACATAAATGCTCATTACCTATCAGTGGTGGAGGGCTCCATGCAGACAGCACTTTAAGGAACACTTTCTTCCCTGCTGGCCTTTTTGAGCTTCAGAAACAGGGAACATTGATTCATCAAAGAGACACTGATTTCTGTCAGTGCCTAGGATGTTTTTCCAAATCCCCAATGTGCCGTGACGCAATGGACACTCATTTAATGCATGTTTCAAGGCCAGGAAGTATGTGGTCAAGCACAGAAGTTATTCATACTTTTTTTCTTGACACATTTCAGACAGAAAGTTTTCAAGCATGGGGACATGTTTAAAAAGACCGACCCTACAGTTGAACTCACCAAGAAAGATGAGGCCGATGAGAACATTCATTCATTTGTTCATCTCCAGTAAGTGCTTTATCCTGGTCAAGGTCATGATGAATCCGGAGCCTATTCCAGAATAGATCCTGGATATGACAATGCTGTATTGCTCACACATGTTCACACCTAGGAGCAATTTAGTTTAGCCAGTACACCCATATGCATGTTTTTGCATGGTGGGAGGAAACCACATGGAGGAAATCCATACACAGGGGGAAAATGCACAGAAACGCTACACAGACAGTAACATGAACTCAGGATTGAACTGAGGCTCTGAGGCTACTGCCGCACCTCCGTGCCGATGTTCTAAGGGCAATGAGAACAAACTCAAAAAAGCTGGACCCCCTTCTGATATCAATAATCTCAACAAAAAAAGTGAGCTAAAATCTTGGCCAGAGCTTGCTGTTATAGTAACACTCTCACTCTCTCTCTCTCTCTCTCTCTCTCTCTCTCTCTCTCTCTCTCACCCACACACACCCACACACACAAACAAACAAACAAATGCATATATTCTCATACTGCTTCTGACAGAAAGGGCAGAATTTGCAAGTTGTGGCATTTAAAAACTAATAGCCAAGTAGAAACGTTAGATCATTAAACCCACATCTCGTACTTCACTTTGTTTGAGCTGTGGAGGTGTGGAAATAGCTGAAGTATCTCAAAGATCCAGACTTGATGTGATTTTCTAGCCTAAAGAAATACAAAGAGGGTACCAGATGTTTAGGAGGAATACATACAAGAAATGCTATGTCAATACACAGTGGTTAAAAAAAGTAATCAGATATAAAGAGTTGAGTTTTACATCTTGCCATTCTTCAACCTAGAATAAAGATATCCCAAAGAGACGCAAGTAAAAATCTACGCAAACTTTGCAGCATGCATCTTGGTCTTGGTTCCTGATTTACTTCCTCATTTGCAGCTTAAATGTAAGAGTTTTGTGGAAACTCAAATTCCAAACAGTTACAGGCTAGAATGCCTCACTGACTACGTTTACATGGACAGCAGTAATCTAATTATTGACCTTATTCTGAATAAGACAATATTGTGATTAAGGTGTTTACATGAGTTGCGTTTAGAATACTCCTTTCATGTTTTACATGTTACAGGACATAGATGGATTAATGGCACACGTCATTACGTCCCCACGCCACGCCGTCCGACATTCCTCCAGAATTTCATGTATCAACATACAATTTGTATTCGTTATGGTACCGTATGCAGTTTTGGGTGTTTCATTTATAATTTTATGAAAGCTTCAAGTGTAGTTAATTATTTGTCATGCTATACATGCAAATAGATGACTGCTTGAAGCCGTGGGCTGCGTCTCAAACTGCATACTTACCAACTGTATTTCGCCTACTATATAGTAGGTAAGTATGTAGTTTCGGATGTGGCCATGCTCTCTTGTTTGTCATCGAACGTTTGACCACTGCCATGTGTGTACGTGTCCGGTCGCAAAATGCGGTGAAAACTCTTACATGACGTTAATAGTGTGATTAAGGTGTGTACATATCTGTAATGCACTTCAATAATGCGACTAAAATAGGAATACTCCACACGTCTTAATTCAATTCGTGTTTACTTTGAGTATGATTTTAGTCGGATTAAGGTAATCAGAAATCGCCGTTTACGTGCAATTTTCTTAATCAGAGTATCGTCTTAATCGGGTTAATATCAGATTATTGTTGTCCATGTAAACGTACTGACCGTTAGTGCAAGAGGCTGATTTTATAAGCAACATGCAACAGGACTGGTTAGAGATCATATTGAAATAATATTAGCTATGCTAATGAACAAATGACACCTGTTAAACTCCCCTCAACATGTCTTTTACAATCATTTAACCCACCATGGGCAATTGAAAAGTTGCTGCTGAAAACTTGTAAAACTGTTCTTATTTTTGACCCCTATGAAGCAGCGGTACACTATATTGTAGTCTGGGGTGAAGTGAGTTTTGTATTTTTTTGGCACTGCAGGACACTACAGTCACTGTTACTGAACTACTGAGACAAGTCCGTAGTTCGTTCATAATTGGAGTCAATTCCGAGTCCGGGATCAAGTACCCCAACTCTAATAAATACAGATTTCAAAATCCTTAGTAAAGCAACAAATCCAAGCGATTGACTCGAATGATTCCTTCTGAAAGGAAGTAGTGGAGATTGTTGATGCCTCTGGTTCTTCTATGTAGCTAATATAGCTAGGTTGCTTTGCTAATCAGCCAATATATAAAACCTAGCACATAGGATGCAAATCAAACAAAAGTCTAAAATAAAAGTAATGTGTATAATTCAGTAGTAGGCTGTATAGTAGTAGGCTGTGGGCAATATATTTTGGCTGGACAGGGCATGGCCAAGAAGGACAACAGCAGCAGTTGTTACTGGACACGCTCCCAAGAGAGAAACTACAAGAAACACTTGTCACTTGTTGGTGTGAATGCAGGATTAAGGGGGAAATGTGTTCATGCTAACATGACACAAATCTCACAGCACAATGTTAAATGCTTAAACATGGCCAACAACATATGAGCTGGTCAGCATGATTCATTTATATAATGCTAACTAGCCTTGCTTTGGTTATATTTATTACTAGCATAGTTGTGTCTGCAGTTGGATGAAACTGTCTTTTGCCCATGGACATAAAATAGATACATATGGAAGAAGTTATAAATGAATAATCTGTGCCACTTCCTTGAAAGTTGTGAACAGAAGTACACAGGCAGTTATACCACCTCTTCATAGTTATTTCTGGTTTATCATTTTTAATTGCTATATGGAAATTGCTCTCTCTCTCTCTGATGTTCTCTCTCTATCTATCTCTCTCTTTCTCTCTCTCTCTCTCCCTTCTCTCTATCTATCTCTCTCTTTCTCTCTCTCCAGAGATAAAGCAGTTATTCTTCAGTTTCCCCTTAAGCCTGCCCAGAGCAGGAAGTCACAGGATCCATCAGGCAAACTTTAATTACTGTTGCCGTGCCACCCAGTTCCCATTAGAATACCGGCAAAATAATTACCACTTCCATCACAGTCACCAGCAGTCCTTCCAGCCCATCACATTAAAGACATACCTGCCACTCCACTAGCCTAATAAGCCAACCAATCGCCAGCCTCCTCTCTAGCCAAAGGGTTGATGGGTAGGGGGATGGGGAGTAGTACCAGAGTTGTTCTGGTACTCCTAGGACACAAAGCTCATGTAATTCAATTTGGCACACCATATTTTGTGATCGCAGTCATGTATATGGTCTATTATTTTTTGAAGTCTGCACATTCCCTTTGTTTTCTTAGTGACTGCAATCATATTGGGGCTCTTCTTCCAAGTGGCAATTGCTACTTAATAGCCCCATGATGGATGGCAGACATTAGTATGCATTCTTGCCCTTCCTCTTAGCATGGACATAAGGCATGTGAATGGGAATGAGGAATGCAATCAGAGGTATTCTATTTCTCAGACACTATATCACCCCCCTCCTTACCAGTGTGTACCAGAAAGAGCTCATCTCCACTGTTCAGCAGCTCAGCTGTAGTGGCTCAGAACGAGAAGCCAGCATCTCCAGAGAGTCCATCTTTAATGTGAGCAACAGTCGACCACTTGTTTCTGCCATAATCCAGCTTTGGGTGAGCCCATTTTACTCTTATTGTTTTTCAGCCCCCTCAGCCCAATGCCTGTCAAGTTTATTGGGTCTCATCGATTGAATCCTGCAGATTACGGGGAGACACAATTCCATGGCGCACTTGAGAGGGATTATGGGGCGAGGAGCATGCGGTTGGGGATTTTGCCGGCTACTTGGATTCAGTGGGATTTGCTAATCCCTTTAAATCAGCTCTGTTAATCCTGCTTCCATTCTCTCCCAACCACTACCAAACAACCCCCGCATGCCCATCACTTCTGTTAGCATGCACATAAACACACAGACATTTGTTTTATTATCCTTTAGAGGACCTTCCATTGACAGAATATTAATAATAATAATAATAATAATAATTATTATTATTATTATTATTATTATTATTATTATTATTATTATTATTATTAAGAAGTGCTATGCCTACACATAAATCTCAGACAAATCTTAGACTCATTAACCAAAAGAAACCTTTTTACTCTTTTAGATTTTTTCCAAATAAAAGCCACAGTTTTAAAATTAAATGCCAACTGTCTGCATGTTTGGTCCCCACCAACATATAGACACACACACACACACACACCCTTTCCCAGTGGTTGTCTAAGTGCAGCATTATTCGCTTCCCTAATTACCTCGTTTTGGCGTCTTCCATTAGCGATACTGTGGGGAACCGCTGTGGAACCTCACAGGCAAATGCTGACAGCAAGGAAGCATATCAGAATGCACTTGGGCCCATCAGTGCATGCGCACTGTGAAACCAGTGAAAAAACATTACATAGAGGAAAGCACAAAGTGGAAGTGTCACATTCATTTTACTGTTGTATATGCAATAGCACTGTAGCAGTTCTCTCTGGCCCTCAACTGATGCATTTCTTACATCTCTATTAGATCTAAATCAGTAGTAGCGCTTTATGCCATTATATTCCATAAAATAGCATTAGACTGCATCTCAAGTTTAGGATATTTGTACACTGGAAATGTAACAGGAATTCCATATACCATAGCATGGAACTGATAGAAGGTTTTTTTTCCCCCACAAAATCCCAATATGGAGACTAGGACAAAACGGAGTTAACTAATTTCATATGGTGGATGTGCCACATAAGCTAAGTCTAATAATAAGCAGATAAAAAATGTTATTTAACAAAGAAAAACCTGTAACCATTGATATGGTGAAATTTTCTGTTAGGAGATGTTTATTTAACATTTATACGGGTGTTCTCAAGATGGAGGAGTATACACTTTGCAGTTTCTCAGGAACATGCCAAGCTGTGATTTCTTTCTTTTTTTGTTTTGTTTGTCTTATTACCTTCAAGAGAGAGAAAAAGAACATTGCCTGAGCATTATCTATTACAAAGTAAAGTAAATGTGAGCTGTGATAACACCCAATCCTATTCAACATGTGGTGTCCATTCCCTTATTAACTATGCTGTACACGAATATCTAGAGTGTAAGTGTGGAACCATCACATGCCAGTATGTGAAAGAAGAGCAACAATGGACCACCAGTGTGTGACAGTAGAGATGATGAATCCTGCTTAGCGGCCCCACCATCTTTCCCTGACCCTATGATGGCTGTTTGAATATGCTCACAGACACCTGATGGAAAGGTTGATGTATCCTACATGATCAATCTTTGTGTGTGCCAAAACAGATGGACGTGTGTTTGGGGGAGGGGGGGAAAGGGTGGTATTGGGGGGTCGGTAATATTTACAGCCCCTGAAGTGTGGAGAGGAGGGGAGGCACGTTCCTCATCAGCCGAGTTCGACGTAATGCTCCCTGAGATGGATAGCCTTATCTTCATTCTCCACCCAAAAGGAAAGGTCACCACAGAGCAGCAAGCCTCATTTATGAGCCAATATATAAAAAGACATTCACTACTGACTCTACAAGCCTACTGAAACTGGTACACAAAGAAGCTTGCCATCTACATATACTGTGCTCAATAGACAGAATTAAATCAGAACTCAAGACCACAAGCACACAGACTCACAGGGGTCTCAGTTTGATTCTGATCCATACACTGTACATAGGTACATTTGCACACAGCCTACAAAAAACATCTCCCAAAATTGAGCTTGTTCAAGCTTCAGTTTGTTAAAGGTGCTAACAAAGGCTCTGATTGACAAAGAGGCAAGGTGGCCTGTGCCGTTTACCTGGTAATTGGATCTTTTGGCCCAGCAGGCCAGCTGAATGGAGCGACTCCTTGCTCATTATGTTACTGATAAACTGTGTATATGGCCACGGATCATTAGTTCAGCAGGGCTGCCTTGCTTGCTGTGGCGGGGGAGAGAAACTGTCAGCATCTCTACAGAGCCTCACATCAAATGCAACCATAGATAATATTAATTTTCTCAGATCCTAGAGAAAAGGTGCTGATCTAGAATCAGTTTTTGGCATTTGGAATACAGTAATGAATAATGAGAAGTCAATGTTTACTTTAAGTAAACTTGATGTTGATGGGACCCATGTGTGCTATATAATCTGTGTTAAACAGTGACTCTTAATGAGAAAAAAGTAATCTAACAGATGGCACAAGTACAGTCTCAGAAGTAGTATTCCTCAAGAGATGTTTGAATGGTTAGCAGTTCCCCAGATGCACAAACCAAATAACTATTTAGGGTGCTGCATAGGCTGCTTTAAAGTGCCTGGTAAAATGCAGCAACTGTGTATAATTCTCATGGTTCGATAGAGTTAGTCTTGAGGTGGTGGTGGTGGTGGTAGTGGTGGTGGTGGGCCTTGATTCTTATATGCTACTGCAACATCACACCAATCCCTGTCTGCTGTTCTACTTTTTGCATTTCTTTGCTCCTTAAGGAGATTTTAGACCTCTGTCCAATGAGGCAATCAATAGTGTTGCTGTAGCACACACAAACAAGTGGCTTTAGCTTTAAATGTCTGCTGCGGGTCTTTTGAAATATGAATACACTGCTTTCTTCCCTGTAATGCAGGCAGTTCTACTTTTAAATCTAATCCATTCTGTTTCAAACATCGTGCTCCTGGCAGTAATATACAAACATTTCACAAGACCTTGATTTAATTGATCAGATGTGGTCGGCTGGGGTAAGAATTTAACCCCTAGAACACTAGAACAGGGTTATTTCTAAGCATAATGCAATTCCATTATAATTCAGTTTCTAACAATGCAATTCCAAGAAACAGATTTATATGCAATAAGTTGTTGAGACTTGTATTGTTGAATATGTTATGTAGAGTCTAACATCGTTTTTAATTTATCCATTCTTAATTAATTAAAAATAGGTCATTGTGATTTCGATATCACTTATCAATTTATAAACAATTAGAATAGATTGTGGGCATAATTATTGTTCTTTGATTATTATTATTATTTTTTTAAGTTTTCTTGTATTTAATTTTTTTTGCTCAAGGCTAATATCTCTTAAATTGACACAAGCAGAGATTAGAAATGTTACAGAGAACAATAACAAAAACCTAAAGCAAACAAAACTTTCGTAATAAAAAAATAATAATAATAGAAAACAGGAAAAAAAATGCTCTAAATTGTTCCAGAGTGAAAACATTATTTTAAAAAGTGCTTAACCAGATTTATGTTCAGTGTGGTTTCAAGAAAGCTTTATAGATTTATAGCCTAAGCCGAAACATTTTCCCAATAGGCCTAAATTTCTGTCCAGAATTCATCACTTCCTGCACACCGAGCTACAGGAAGATATGCTGTTAGATAACTACTATAGCTGGGTTTTTTGAAGATGGAGCAATGGCATGAAAATATGTGTGGACAGTATTTTTCTATGGTTCTGTAAGCAGCAAATCATACTGCAAAGTAAAAGGATGCATAGTGGTTAGCACGTTCGCCTCGCACCTCCACGGTTGGGGGTTCGATTCCTGCCTCTGCCCTGTGCACGCAGAGTTTGCATGTTCTCCCTGTGCTTTGTGGGTTTCCTCCCCCAGTCCAAAGACATGCCTTGTAGTCTGATTGGCATTTCTAAATTGTGTGAATGGGTGTGTGAGTCGCACAAATCTGTGCAATTGTGCCCTGAGGTGGGTTGGCACCACATCCAGGGTGTCCCGAGCTCCCTGGGATAGGCCCCAGGCTCCCAGTGACCCTGTGTAGGATAAGCAGTACAGAAAATGGATGGATGGACGTAAAGAATGTTAGTAAGCATTCTATGCATTTTGTTCTATAACAACATAGCATATTTGCTCATAGAACACTGGAGCAGTAACGTAAAACTATTCTTTCTGTAAAGAACAAACCAAAATGAAAAATAAATCATTTCTGGACATTAGGATTTCCTATAAGCGGTTTGTAATATCTGAAATACACTGAATGAATTATAGTTGTCATCTGTCGGGTGTGATATTGCACTTTCAGCAGCTGAAGCTGAACTGAGAACAGCTGCCTGACAGGTCACATGTTAGCAATGACTAAGCGTTTGACAAAATAATCAGATACAAATGACTCTGTTTGGCTGCACTACCTAGGCTGTAGATGTTTTTATTTCCTTCTCACTGAAGTGCATTTCTAGGGGAAGTAGCAAGGCAACTGTGATCATCCCAAACAAGGACGTAAATTACAGATTATTATGCGACTGTAAATGGCCATAACGAATAAAAACTGAGATGTAACATCATGTACTGTACAAGGAGTACATTTTGTTGGAAATGTTTAAGACCATTTAAGTCAGATTAATCAAAATGGAGCACTCACTGATATTTTATGGAAAGCCTAAATACTACCAACTATAAAGATGTCTCGTGTCTCATTTCTGAGCTTCATAAAACAAAGAAGACGCAAAAATTGTTGTTAATCAGATTACAGTTTATTGCAGCAAGGTGTTCCTGATAAAATTAAAAGTTTGACCAAAGAAGAAGAAGAAGAAGAAGAAGAAGGAAGCCTTTATTTGTCGCATAGACTTTACAGTACAGTGAAATTCTTTTCTTTGCATATCACATAGCGTGTTTCGAAGCTGGGGTCAGAGCAAAAGGTTAGCCATGTTACGCAGCCAGAGAGGGTTAAGGGACTTCCTCAAGGGCCCAACAGTGGCACCTTGGTGGTGCTTGAGCTTCAGCCTCTGAGCGTGTCAACCTTGTGACGGGCTGTCAAGGTGGGAGCTCAGATATGAGCGCAGATATGATATTATACAGCTCTATGACCTAAAACACAGCTCTTTGACCTTAAAAAACAGAAAGTGACAGGTATGTCCTCCTGCAAGTCTGAAGCACTGAGCCCAGGTTTCCCCTGCTGCTGCAGAGATGAACCTAAACACCCTCCCAAGACACAAACACACACACAGACACACTTCTCTTCAGCAGTGCTACTTCTTTTCATACGCCTATGCCAGCCCTGATGAAGTTCTCCTAAAACGGTCTAATTGCTGCAAATTACCAATGCCACAAAGTGCTCTTCATTTAAACCTGGAGCAGAAAGAAGGAAAGCCAGAGTGACTACATCAGACACACAGACTCCAGAAGCAGCTGTTAAGTGCTACACCATTGCTAGCCCAAGCAGAGGAGGGGATTAGGGCTGAACATCGTTATTAGTCGTCTATTTGCATAGCTTCATTTCTATCTTTCCCTGTCACGCCTGTTCTTTCTTCCGATTCTTCTCCGAAGAGTGCGGTCGTTCTTGGACAACGATGTCTTTGTCTTCAGGAGCAAGAGGTGAAATGGCATTAGGAAGGAGGCTAAATGCAGCGATTACCCCCATAAATAATTCACACTGGATTATCAAAATGCATTTCAGTTCACCGCCGACTTGGAGAATAAATAAAGGTCAGGTAATCACATATTAGAGTGCAATCGCACAGATCCAGTGTGGTGTCTGGAGAGCGGCGGAGAGCAGCTGCAGGAACCCCCTACCCCCTCCGCCCCAATCACACACACCCTGTTCCTCACGCTCCCAGTCACTCATTATAATCCTGTCACCTCATCATCTCTCATCAGGCGCCGAACCACTGCAAACACTGTGTGTGGAAATCAGGCAAGCCACTTTATTATCTGTGCAATATTAGTGCCACAGCTCATGCATGCAAGCACACACACACAGACACACACAGGCGTACACACATACACACACATAGAGCGTCTATCACACACGTGAGCATGCACATGTAAATTTCATTACTCATCTCTCCGTCACATGCCAATCATTTGAGATATTCCCTGATGTTCATTTGAATGAATTTTTAACAAATTAAGTAACAAGGAAGCAGATCAGGAATCTTAATGGTATCTGAGGTGCCGAGCTTCCAAAAACAGACATGGTGGTGAGGGAGGGGGGCAATAACTAAATGAATAAATGCTATGTTAAGGAGAAGCTGACTGCTGATCGTCAAGACATGAGTGATCAGGGCGCATGGCAGCCCGTCCCAGAGAGACAGCTGTGATTTCTTTTTCATTTTTTCTCCTGGATTTCTCCTCCTTATCTTCTTCTCACTCGTTCTTTTTCCTGGGAATCTGTTTATCCAGGCAGGGTGGCTTTGAACCCTGGAGTCTTTGTAGTTCTGAGGCTTGCGGTACACCGTGGCACCTGCTAATGTCAATGCTAATGACACAAGCCCTGTCCCCCTCCCTGTTGACATACTTAAAAAAAAGAAGAGCACAAGAAAAGCACACGGTTTTTATTTTTGAGTAGGATCCCAGAATTTATTTATGAATGCATTCAGAACACCGAGAGGGAAAACAAAGTGGAAAGGGAGCAGGAAAGTACCGGAAGAGCTGCAAAAGTCTACGGCTGGTATGAAGAGTTATTTTTCATGACAACACCGAATTAGCATAGGCACAGGGAGATGCTAGCACCTCAGGAGACAAACAGAAAGCCCCTTTTTCCTGAACAAGGTTATAAGGAGCAACACAGTGAAATGAAGAAATAAGCCTGGATTTCGCTTCATTTCTGGCTGCGGCTCAGGCGACCCGGTGCAATGCAGCCCTGCTGGGCCCGTGGCTCAGTGGCCCACGGCGATGCTAAGCAGTTTTGTAGCGCAGCAAGAAATGGAGGTATATCACTGTTAAACGAAAAAGCCAAAGCAGGTCAAGAAATATCTTGCTGCATGAAAAGAAAGGCTCCACCCCTTCGGATTTTCCATTTGAAGTTCTCCAGTTTTCATTTTTACATAAGCTGAAAGTGTGACTGAGAGTCAGGTCCTCACATTTCTTCCTGCCTCTCAGTCACACCTCAAAATCCCAATCTCTGATGCCTGTTCTGCTCGCCTGTTTGCTTTCTGCTGCTCCGATTTAGCAGCTGACACTAACAGGCTCTTATTTAGCAATTAGTGCCGGCTTCCACAATGAGACTAACCGCAGGTCTCTCGCCCTAAAAATATAAACACATCAAAAGCGATTCAATTAACTTGCCCACAAAACACAAATGGGAGATCATCACATTACGCAAATTAGAACGCTATGAAGGAGCATAACAACATGCTGGAACATGTTAATTAGAAACTTTCAGGCATTACAGATCTGCAGGGAGATGGGATTGACCCGAAATAAACAGTCGGCAGAGCATTACACACTGTGATTAGATAGCAGCTCTTATGTGAACAGCAATAACTCCACTCTGAGATTACAACACATTTTCCCATTTATGAGTGAGAGCCAGATTATTAATGGCAGTTAGCAACGTGTAATGGCTTTTGGCTGAGACAGCTTGATTTCAGACAGGTTTGCCCAATAAAAATTCATACTTGGTAAGCGTGTCAAGCACTTCTGAAAAAGTTCCACGCTAATAATATAACGAAAAAAGGTAGAACCTCTCACACTTGTTCATTTTCTCACCTTTGACATGTCTAGTGGTAATAAAATCAAATGAGCTGCTCTGAACAAAAAAATTGTTCCTATCAAGCAAGTAAATGAGTGTGTGGAAATATTCATTTTACATCCTTATGAATAATGCAGCAGCAATGTTCCTGAAAAATGGCACAAATGTGTAAGTGTCAACGCAGATGAAATGAAAAGGAACTCTGATGAGCAAAGCCAGTGCTTTGTCTGCTTCATTTGTGTCGGTACGGATGAGTTGAACCGTGCCGAAGGGTCTTGGCTGGACAGAGCTGCTTATCGATGGGAACAGTGTGTGGTCGATGCTGGGAGCAGTGATCCAACTGCGTTCAAAGTGCATCGCCACCGACTCGTATAACATGCAGATAGTAGGTGGCAGGTGGGTCAAGGGGGTGATTAAACTGTGTAACGCGGCATCTCAGATGTACTGGTCATTTTTATGAACTGATTTTTTTCTTTACAGTGAATTAGACCAGAAGCTATTGATGCTGTTTCAGATAAAGATTATAGTAGTAGCAGGTGGGAAGCCATGCTACAGACAGACAGACAGACAGACAGACAGATAGATAGATAGATAGATAGACAGACCTGCGGACAGCCTGCTGGATGGATGGATGGGTGGATGGTTGGATGGATGGACAAATAGATAGACAGAGTGACAGACAGATAGATAAATAGATAGCTAGATAGATAGATAGATGGATGGGTGGATGGTTGGATGGATGGACAAATAGATAGACAGAGTGACAGACAGATAGATAAATAGATAGCTAGATAGATAGATAGATGGATGGATGGATGGATGGACAGACATATTGATAGATAGATAGATAGATGGGTGAAGCATCCCTTTAAAACTCACCTATAGACATACTTAATTGTAATCTGTTCTTAACTTAGGGATGAATACAGCTCCTTTTATTATGATCAAAATAATAACTGACATAACACATATGAGGTTTTCCTTTACTGTCTCACTTGATGCTTCAAAATTTCTCCCAGCCACACAGTGTGTTTGTGCGTGGTGTATACATACAGACGGGAACAGGCTGCCCAAATTAGACTTGACTCGACCGCAAGCTGACAGCGGTTTTGTCTGTGATCAGTGAGTGAGTTCAGATGCACTAGAGAGAACTTACCTATGGGCTGACAGGGGGATGTTATTGAGGGACTGCTCCTTTGATCTGAGCTGCTATCAAAAGCCTTTCCACCATTTCCTGGGGTCGATACCTGACAGCTCACAACACTACGTGCAGTTGCCATGGCTTCCCTGCTGACTGTCCAATGCCTGAGCTCCTGACCCCTGGTCCCTTCACATCAGGTCCCAAAGGTGGATGCTGGAGTAAAGCTGCCTGTCAAACAAAGCTAAGTGCTTGCATACCCACCACTACGGAATACAAATAAGGAACTCCATCACATATTTTATAAAGGCATTTTGCAGAACTGGTTAGGAAAGCGTGTTTTACAGGCAGCAATTCTTTGATGATTCGAACCTTTGATTTACTGCTGAAATGCTTTTAATGGTTAATGGGTCTTTGGATTGCAAGAGGGGTTCAGAGCAGGTACTAAAAATAATCATCACCTCCACAATATAGGCCACATTAACATTTTAACCTTTATCTGAAAGGTTCAGGAGGAACGGTCAAATTCTTAACCTTACAATCTTGCTTTCTCTTGCTTGCCATCTGTTTTTATTATCCCTTCTAACCCATTCTTACTTAATTCGATTTAAATGGATACCTTCCTTGGTCCATGTGTGTACTTCCCTTTTTCCTTTGTTGTTTATTCTTTCACTTGGCACAGAAAGCACCAGCACAGCACTAACTCTGACCCCGCTGAGAATGCACTTTCAGGCCATCTCACTCTCTCTCTCTCTCTCTCTTGCTCTCACTCTCCAACACCTTCCGTCTATCCTAAATCTACACTGCCTTTTGCTATCTTGGCTGAGGGCTGCAGGCTGTGACCTCTCTGATCAGCCCTGGGGGAAAAAGAAAAAATGACTGGACCCCCAAATCTCCCTGGCTGAGAATCAGTCAGTGTATCTGTAATGCTCAGATGAACTCCTTCTATGTATGATTTGTGGGTCTGTTTCCATCAGTAAATATAGGCCTTATCGACCCGAGCACAAACGAAGTGCCGGGCTATTTGCTCAAAGGCCAATTCTGCCCCCTGCCACCCACCCATGAACAGGTTTGTGTTTTCTGATAAAGGACAAGGGAGAGCTGAGCATATGGCATTATGTGACCAATCCCCGATCCCTCCAGCCCACCTTTGTTCCACTGCTCTTGGACTCTGTGAACAAAAATGAGCCAAAACAGATTTCCTAAAGGGAAAGCAGGAATTAAGGAGCAGGCTGATTAGACATGGTGCTCTTGGGTTTGGGAGCTGAAGTAACAGGAATGATAAATAGTGTTGAAGAAGAAGCTTAGCCTAGCACTGCACCCCGTCTCCTGCAGTGAGGCTTAAAATGAACCCATGATCATTCCTAAAACCTCTTGGAGGAAGCCCTACAGCAGCCCAAGACACACCAGCTATGTTCCTGCTGCTATATACATACATCAGCACTAAGCAAACACTCCAGCTGCTGAATCAAATCACATGGTCCTTTCTAATGAAAGATAAGCCTATTGGAGAAACATGCCACGCTTTGCCTGGGTACTGGGGACTTCCCAATATAAGAGAAATCTTATCAACTAACCAACCACACACACACAAACAAATGTTTATTGTTTTACTATCTTTAGATAATTGTCACTATAAATACATACTACCTATATTTAACTATATCTGTAATATTCCTTCATTAACTTAAGGTGAAGTTATTATTATTGTTATTATTATTTTGAGATATATTTTAGTTTAGATTCTTTTCCCCAAGTGAAACCTGGTCTTTTACAAAATGTCCCCACAGCGTTAACATTTTCACAATTTCCTGTCACTGAGGGAACATTTAACAGGGAAATACGCACACACACGCAGCAGCGGCAAACAACTCCTCACAAAACTAATTTAATCACTGACGCAAAGCTCCTTTCCCAACATGGGTTCTGCATCCAATTATGAATTCATTTATTCCCGATTTATTTTATGTCAAACATGCGCAGCACCTCAGAATCTAATGGCGTACATTTGTGTCATGTGGCAAGGCTCGTGCTGGGTGATTGAACGGAAGCAAGGTGTGTTGAGATAGTGGCAGTCTCTCATGGGAGTTTTGAGTAGAAGGGTGAACTAGCACTGCGAGCTAATCCTGGACAAATCGCTAGGAAAAAGGCCTAAAACTGGAAGAGAGAGAGAGAGAGAGAGAGAGAGAGAGAGAGAGAGAGAGAGAGAGAGTCAAGGAAAAATGGCTTTGCTGCAGTGTGAATTCAAGGCTGAAAATGGGGCGTATAACCAAGTCTAATAAGCGCTTGGTTAATGTTTTGTATAATCTTCCCAAATTAATATGTTAGACACAATTGCCTCGTAATTAATTCCTGTGAGTATACCCAATAAGGAGATTTATTCAGAACTGTCAATCACACCATAAAATCCATCCCACCAAAGGGATTACACACCAGACAGGCATAATTCCAATTATATGGTAATGTGGAATTACACGGTTCTATTGACCATATATACTATGTATGTATAAACAGCCATTACCTGGGCAGTAAAAAGCCCTGCTGACAAGGGCTGATCATCAAACGGAAGGTCATTCTAATGGATGCACAGTCTGGCCATAGCCTTTTCTTTTTATGGCTTCATAAAGAATGTGTCTCGGTGGGGCTTTCAGACCTGGCTCTGTCTCTCTCCATTGCATCCTGCTATCTCTTGGCCACCCCGCTTTTCTTCTTCAGCTGTGTACCTGGTGTGTGGGAATATATGCATTTATGTCCAAAAAGGCATGATGGAGTTGCAGTCTTGTGTCCTGGGAGTCAGGAGTCAAGGTTAGCAGAGGAGAGAGGCAGCCGGCTCAGAGGGATTCAGCCTTTGATCACAGGGGAGATTTAAGCTGAAGTGACAGTTCAGCTTTGCTTTGGACCCGATTCAAACCAGCATGCCACCTCCAGTATTCAACGTTGGTCGTGTGTGTGTGTGCAGCTGACATACAATATATAATTGTAGTTGTGATAATTGTAATGGGTCAGCGAAAAAATGTGGGAGGAATGTGATCTTGAAATTTTATACTTTAGACAGCTCATACAGAATTTTGTGAAGTTTTTTTTGTGTGATTACTGTGGCTAAAAATGCTTGATTTTGCTTCAGCTTTTTTCAAAAATTTGCGGAGTTTTTGTGTTTTTTGTGGAAAACTACTTGGTGAAATTGCAATTCCATTGCATGCTCTTTCACAGTGATGTTTGTTGGTAAATGAGAAGTGAATCGAAGACGTGGTTTGGCTATATACACGTTGTGATGACATCACACGGCGAGTTGTGATGACGTCACATGATGCGTCTTGACCCAAATCTGTGGAAAATCCGCAGATTTAGAAAAAAGCTTGAAAAAAATCGTGAAAATGGCAAGCTCCTATGAATATTGCAGCATTTCCTTGATTTCGCATTAATTTTTGCGAGCGCAAAATCCTGGAGGGGCTTCTTAGAATATCATTTGACATGTAATATTTCATTATTAATTTGTAAACACGTTTATGAAACAAGCAAGTGCATGATACATATATTTTTATGCATTTATACATGTTTTTGGTAAATCATTGTCAGGACTTTTTCCAGTCTTCTACTGTTTCTTCTCATTTCAGTGAGCCTGTGTTCACTGTAGCCTCAGATTCCTGTTCTTGGCTGACAGGATTTCAACCTGAAAGCGTTGTTGTAGCCCATCCACCCATAGGCGCTCGAGTACCCACGGAAATGGTCGAGCACCCACGGAAAAACACGAGATATTCTCCATTCATTTTAACCAATCAAAAAATCTATTGAAATTCGGGAACCTCTCTGATTGGTGGATCTCGCAGGTCACAATATCTACCATGCTTTCTAAGGACATAGATAGAATGCCCGTCTTTTCAAAGTGGTGGTGGGCATGGTTATCAAACCGTTGTCATAAGGTCAACTCGTCTTTGCATTTCACTTACAAACGGACAGGTTTGTAACTAAAACGTAAAATTCGATTGACACTAGCCTCTCTTCAATTAGTGGCAGTACTGCTGCTATTTCAAATGACCAGTCGTCGACATCATAATTCAACAACAACAGCAGCAGTGAAGCCAGGAGGCAAATTAATTCTCAAACATATCAAGATAAATGGAAAAAACTTTCCCCTGAATAGCATACGATGCTACCAAAAGCAAGGTATTTTGTGAACTCTGCTCTAAAGCAAAAGACATACGCACCCTGCTCCCATCTACCACACATGAGCAAGAATCTTATAAGGCATTTGTAAAAGATGGCTTTTCTAGATGGTCGAAAGCATTGGAAAAATTTAGGTGTCACGAGAGATCAAGTCTACATGATCAAGTCTGTTTGATGTAAACATTAACTGAAGCTTTTGACCTGTATCTGTATCATTTTTGTGCACTGTGATGCTTCCATGTGATTGGCTGATTGGATAATTGCATGAATGGGCAGGTGTACAGGTGTTCCTATTAAAGTGGCTGGTGAATATATATTTTTTCTATACACATAACTACATACAACATATTGTGTATACTGTATGCATATATGTATGAAATTCCTATATCCCACTATAACACAAGCACACAAAAAGACAAGCATCTGAGTCATCCAATGAACATCCAAGTGTTTTCACAAGCCTACTGCCAAGGTTTAAGATTCACACCAGGACTGAAGGAGAAACAATGCAGGATTAATTAATGACAAATTAATGCTCACTGCTTCCTGGGCCACTAGCCATCCATTTTAATTCTATGTAAATATCAGCATTAACTGCTGTTATTATTACTCTACAGCCAAAGGGGATGTGCGTCTTGCTGTTTATATGATAGTGTTACTTCGGGCTTGTGTGCTTACCTTATATTAAAATCTGTACGCACAATTAGTGGGAGAATATCCTTAACCTCATATACCTCCCATAGCAGGAGGATATATTGCTTCGCCTCCATTATTAATAATATCTCTAGTGGAAGGGGGCTGGGGTGTAATATCAGTGTTATGTGAGAAAGGCTGTAGGCTTTGGGGGATGTGCATTATGTTGCTCTGAAGCGTGTGTATAGAAGGCGGGTATCAAGCCTCATATCTGGAAGCGCAGAGCTAACCTCATTGGTAATGCCAGCCCCCCGTGAAGAGGTAGTAAAAAGGATGTTTTGAAATCCAATGCTGTTACAACCACTTTGAAGTGCCAAAGAACCCCCTACACACACATTCGTTTGCCAAAATTGGGACTTTCCCCCACATTGCCCCAGGGTGGTAGGGACACTAGCGAGACATGGGTGGATTGGGGGTCATATGAGATGCCACCAGCACTGCCCTCAGCCCTCTTTTTTAAATATTTACTCTCCGCTCAGTAATAAAATGAGAAGAGTGCTGCCGAGGCAATTTCTGCCACCTAGTCTGGGGTAGAAGACCACATATGTAGTATTCATTTTGATCTGAGTGGACACATTTTTATGTCTTGGATAGGAATAAGATAGGAATATCTGACAGTATTGACCTTGTGTGGACATGTGACTTGTCCTCATGAAGAAAACTGCTTACAAAAATATATCCTGCAGCTTTTATTTTAAAAACCTGAAGAGCAAAAGCTTTCCTTTTGCTTACTGATGTTAAGGCTAGAGTTAGATTCGGAGAGACAACAGAGAAAGAGAGAAACATGGAACCACTTCCAACCGCATAACTAGAAATTCCACTACAATGCAAATTCATTCAGAGAGACATACCGAGTATAGCAGAGTGGAAAAATAGCAATAATTATAATGAAAGCAATACACTGGCATGATCCCAGATCTATGAAGGAACAGGAAGAGAAAGACAACAATAAGGAAGAAGAAGAGAATAAGGAGCAAACATATGAACAGATTAAAGAGAAAACAGAAGACTGCAATAACCAACATAGGAGCGATAAAGAGTACATTTTGCGATGAGTTCTAGATGTGTCAAATGGATGGATGTGATGCTGCGGTTGTGCGGCCCACTCACCTCTCCCCCATAATGCCTTGAGCACAGAGTGAACCGACACAGCGTTGGTGCCTGGTCTGTAGACCAGCCTCTCTGAGAATACTAATAAGATTACAGCCTTGCTGAAAAAACCTGTTCCCCACTCCAAACAGGCTTACACCACTTTCCTCGCCTGCTCCCAACACGCTCACATGACGCTTAGCATGTCTGTATGGGAAATGTCTGGACAACCTGGGAACGGCAGTGTCATCCTGTTCACTTGTTCACAAGACATGAGGGAGAAAAGCAATAGCTTTTTAATTACTCCATAGAACCACTCCGCTCACAAACTCTCCGACCCCACAGACGAGATGGCAAGTGTGATAAAGAATGAGGACTGGCCACAATAAGTCTGCAACACACCCCGAGCAGTTCGCCATCAAGCTACGGTGTGGCCTTGGAATGCCACATTTAATTGCCATCACATTTTGTGCCATGCCACACTATCTCTGACTCTGTGGCTGCTCTATCTCACAGAGAGAGTCACAGATGAAAGAGTACAGAGAAATGTATTCTCTTTATCATACACAGCATCAATGCTTGTGCTAAATTAATCATTCAGTTCTTTTATGAGCTCCAGATCCAAAAAAAAAAAAACCTCTTCACACAGGAGTTTTTTCCTACTTCAATGATGGCCAAAGGAAAGGGGTGGTGATGATAAAGCTTTAAGATACGACTGTGAGGCTTTTCTGTTTCTACTTCTCTCTGCAACCTTATTCCCCCCACCTACGGAGTCATGGAGTAACAGAAAGAGGAGAAAGTTTCTCTGTGCATCTGTGAGAGAGGTGCTCTAATTCAAGTGGATGTTTTCATCTCCATAGGTGCACCGCAGTCCAACCTAATTGGGACAATTCCCACTTGTGATATAATTTCATTCCTACCTCAGTGTGACTCCTATGATCTCATGCTCCGATCCCCCTCTCCACTCTTCCTCTGAATCTTTCCCCCACCCCCTCACTCTGCCACATCGCTCAATCCAGTGCCAATGATCTTTGGACCAAAATAAAAGTCCTAGTCCTGACACTTTGACTTATAACATTTACAACAATCGTGACTGGATGCCTTATGCTTTAAAGATCACGTTAATTGTAAACATATTGCACTGCAAAAGCTGTATTCGTAAATCAGGGAGAACGGAAACGTTCATCATCACCTCTAAAAATAATTTCCATTCTATCACCCTTTTTGCACTCTCTCTCTCTCAACACTCAACATATGTGTGATAGATTTGCCACTTGCAACTTCACGCTCTTCCCTGAATGCTGTTTGAGAGCTCTTAAAAATCGCATTGGATATGCTGAGGGTGAGCTAAGGCCATGGAAAGTAAGGCGGGAGCAGGTCATGATGCAAACGTCTGAGAGGTATGTTGAATGGACGCTTGGGAAATGAGCCCTTTGAGTGATCAGAAAATACAACATAGAGGAAGGTGATTGGAAGATGTGGCACTAGGCTGCCTGGCCTTCCTCCTGTGTGTGCCAGTGGGATGTAGAAGCTGAACAAACCAGGCGCTGCTAGGGTCTATGTTCAACCCCCCCAAACACACACACACCATGTGCCACACATGACAGGGGGAGGAGACAACGAGCTGTGTGTTTGCACAAACAGATCAGTTACCATGGCTAACCATGCGAAGCCAGATTCACATGATGTCACCTGGGCCACATGAGGGGGAATAAACAATAAGAGCTCACGCAGCTAATTAAACAGCACAATGCAGGCTTATCTGCCACGCACCCACTGAGCTGATACTTCAGTGACGCTTCACTTCCACTCTTTGTTTGATTTCTGTTCTTCATGTTTGAGCTAATCATATTGACATATGTCACATACTCATTAGGACTAGATAAGGTAATTTCTTTTAATTCCCCTTAAGTAAATACAATGCAGTACCAATGTGTCCAGTTATAGTATATAGGTATATACAGAAAAATAAAAAGATATACAAAGTATATTATTGCACTTGTCATTAAGATCAAAAGAATTTTATTCTTTTAAGTTTGGAATGATCTTAAGTATTGACAGAATGCAATGATTTAAATTACTGCATTTTAAGCATTGTATCACAGAGATGTGTATGTGGTTAAAGAAAGAATCTAACACCCCAAGGCATACTATCTACAGCAACGTTTCTCTCTCTCTCTCCCTCTCTCTCTATCTCTCTCTCTCTCTTGCGCTGTGTGTGTGTGTGTACTATAACCATGGCCCAGTATGTGAGGTGTAGGGTCCTGCGAGGCCAGAGAGGGTACAGTGAGCACCAGCTGTTTCATACACAGGGAGACAGAGGGTTAGCAGTGGGAGAGCAACTCAAAGTAAGGCATGAAGGCTTCTAGAGTCCAGCTGTGACACAATTGCACCTGCCCTGCGCACACTTCCACACCTGCCCTCTTTTCGACCGCTCACTCACTTATACCACTCCTCTCACACCTGACCCCCCCCCTCTGGGCGCATAAATCTGGCATGCTGAGAATCGCCTGCCCATCGGCTAGAGGTGTCCATCTGCAAACAGAGAGAGAGGCTAAGACATGCTATAGGAACAATACCCCCCCCCCCCCCACACACACACACCCCTTCTACCATACCATTCTCTTCCAACCCCCTCTCCAGCTAATTCGCACTGGCAGGAAGACCTGTAAAAATCAATAGGGAAAATGTCCTGAAACAGCCAATCTAGCAACCATCTGCCCCCGGACTCAACTGAGACAAAGACCCATGTCCCCTGGGAAAATGCAGGGAGAGAGAGGAAGCACAACACACGTACAAACTCAATTACTCTCCACTGCTAAAACACTCTATCCTACTGCAAAGGCAGGCTGAATGTTTTCACCAGAAGCCACTCTGTCATAATGAGAACCTTATTAAAAGACAGTTAAGTCCACATATTGTCAAGTCTCTTTTCGTGAACTCTGATTGATATATATTGCAGCCTAAACAAAAAGGTAAATGCAAATGTGAGTGGTAATTTATCATTCTAAGAACAGTAAGCAACTATGTTTAATACAGTCCCAGCAAGAACTGAGCCTAACCGAAAGCTGAAATAGGTTTGCTATGTTTTTGCTATGTTATTATGGTTGAGCAAATAGAAACTGCAATTACAGTTACTGAACATAGCATTAACTTTGCTGATTAAAGCTGTAGGCTAATTAAAATTACTGTTTTATTTCTTCTAGCACTCATAGACAATATTAACAGCTTTTCCCTATACTGTTAATTGATATTAAGCATTGTTTTGGTACCTAAAGAGTTTTGGGTACCAAAGTACTCATCAGAGACATCAAACACAGACTGCAGCCATGAGTCAAGACAACAGCTACACTCTTCACAAAAGGTATTAAACTGTACCTTTCAGTGTCCCTGGGGTGATGCCATCTACTCTCATACCGGTATCTTTTACATGGTGAGAATACATTGTACCTTTAAATTCATCTGAGCCACATAACTGGACCTTAAGGACCACTACTGTACTTTACCTGTACTGTACTGTACCTGTAATTAGCTTTAATATTTAATATGTCAATTAATAACATGTTACTCTAAGCTTTCTAGAGTAATATGTGAATGGAACACTTTATGCCCCTTTCCAGGTAAAGAAAAAGATACACACTAAAGGTGTGAAAGATATACCCTTTAAGGTACAACTCCAGTGAGAAGGAATGGTACAGAGTGTGTTCTTTGTATTAGGCTAGAACACACACTGAAGGATATCGCTACCTGGATTCTTACACTTCAGAGTGGCCAGGTGAAAAAGAGTGTGCTTGGCCTAGTTTTTTCTGTTCATTGTAAGTGTGATATGTGGCAAACTTAACTACACTCGGCTGGCCTGTATAGTTATGCAGCCACATGCAAACCAGATAACGGCCCTTAAAACCAGCTTTCTGCAACAGGTACCATGTTTAAGCAAGACAGCCTACACAAAGCTCCTTACACATTATATTTTTATAAGCCTTTCAAAAGGGTGCGACAGTTGTGCTGTCTAACATAGCCACCTGCAAGGTTTTAATTTAGATAGTCACTTGTCTTACATGTGCTCTATGTGCTATGCAAATAAATAAAAAAAAAATACAAACATCCAAATTCTTGAATGTGTTTATTTATTAATTTATTTTAGGTTTATACAAAATCAATAAACTTCAGTATCGATTGTCAGCTTTACTGTGGCCTACGGGTGCCGTCAGTTTTGGAATTGTCCATTACAAAGCAACAACCAGATCAATGTGATAAATCAATATGACCAATGACGTAACATGAGCTAATGACGCGGTAGATGAATGAGACTATTAGATAAAGACTTGAAATAAAGCAGCCTTTATGTCTCTTTCTTTGTGCGCATTTGCAACCTGTAGCATATTTCTGTAGTATATGAAAGGCAGCATTACATAACACTCAGAAAAAATGGTACTAAACTGTACCTTTCCTTATCGCTTGGGTGGTAAGCTTAAGCGCATAAGGGTATATGTTTTACCTGGAAAAGTAACATTTGGTGTATATATAAAGTATTACTTGAAAAGCTAACTAAATAAGGTACAATTGTGTACCTTAAATAATGTAAAGGTACACTTCCTTCACATTACCATGTAAAATATACAAAAGCTGTACCCTTACTAATGTTTTAAAAGCATGTCCAAATAGTATACACCGTATGGTTACAAAAGTATGTGTTGTATGCACAATATGATAAAAGGTATGCGTAGAATGCACCATATGATTAAAAAAAAGTGTGTAGTATGCACAATATGATTAAAAAGTATGTGTAGTATGCACCATATGATAAACAAGTATGTATAGTATACACCATATGATTAAAAAAGTATACATAGTATGCACCATATGATACAAATGTATGTGTAGTATGCACCATATGATAAACATGTATGTGTAGTATGCGCCACTTGATAAAATTGTGTGTAGTATGCACCGTATGATTAAAACAGTATACATAGTATGCACGCACCATATGATAAAAGTATGTGTAGTATGCACCATATGATTAAAAAAAAAGTATGTGTTGTATGCACCATATGATTAAAATTGTATGTGTAGTATGCACGGTATAATAATAAAAAAAACAGTATGTGTAATATGCACGATACAATAATAAAAAAAAAAGAAAAAGAAAAACACTGTGTGTGTGTGTGTGTGTGTGTGTGTGTGTGTGTGTAATATGCACCATACGATAAATATAGTAACTCATGTGGCGGGTTGTGTGTGGTTTGGGATGCAGCCTACGCAATTTATTATTTCCGCCTAGGAAGTCGTCCTAAGCTTCTCTTTAAGCTGGCTCTGCTATGTTCAAAAGACTACTGGCTTTTTTTTTTTTTTTTTTTTTTTTTTTTTTTTTTGCAACTCTGTTGGCAAATTCGGGGTTGTGCAACAAAAATGTAAGGGATATATGAAGAAAAAAAAAATGCAACATCATCCACAGTTATCAGATGTTTTCAATTACCATATCTTAGGGAAGTAACTCTCCGGTCTCGCTCTTAGCTCAGTGGCCGTTGTGTCCGAGGCGAGAGCGCCGAGGCCGTTATATAGCCCTCTAAAAATAGCTCACCTTTCACTGCCATGTACGGCCTGATTGACAATCGCATCCGACCAATCACGCTCTGTTATTCAAATCTAGTACCGCCTCTCTGCCCGTTTTAGCGCCGCCTCCATTGGGTGCCGGAGAGATCGTCAGCCCCATTTACTTTATATGGTCACGCACGGAATTGATGGACAGAAGACGACACGCCCACCTCGCGAGTTGCTCAGCTTCCTCTTACTCGCCAGAGACGGCTAAAGCCCGAGCAACTTGGCTGCTGCTGCTGAAGCACGGGCAAGTCATCGGCAAGGCTACCTGGATTTTACAGAGCAGAGGCGGCAGAGTGGCGATGCGGAATTAGGTGGCCGTTTCTTTTCCCGGGGCAAGCAGCGGAGAGAACGGGGATTGCAATTTAACTCCACACGACATTTTGTTAAAAAAAGAGCAACAAAACAAAAATAATTTCATAATTTCTTCTTCATATTGCTCCGCTTTTTGCATTATTTATTATCTTCAGATCTGTACAGGGGTTTTTTTCCCAGGAGCGCGCGCTGGTCACGGATCTGAAGAGTTGTTGACGTTGTTGTTGTTTTCACAGATTTTTTTTTTTTTTTTTTTTGAAAAGTGGGTGCTGGTTCGGTTATCATCACGGGATCAAATTCTCTTTCTTGAGAGAAACAAAAATGGACGTGTTGGCGAATTACAGTATCTTTCAGGAACTTCAGCTGGTCCACGACACAGGCTACTTCTCGGCGATGCCGTCGCTGGAGGAGAACTGGCAGCAGGTGAGCGCGCGCGCGTTACTATGGCGCCGTAGTTACGGGCTACGTCTCGAATCCGCGACGCTACCAAGCAGTCAAGATGCTAACCTGTGATAGACTACTTTCACGGCACGGCGCGTAGAGCTGTACGGTCTGTCACACAGTCGTAGTCGATGAACTATAAATGGAGTTAACGTAGAGGGCTTCTAATGAGTAATGTGAGCTGAACTGAACTCGGTTAATCAGGTGGAGCGCGAGCACCACGCGGGTTTCGGTGTTTCCAAAACACAGCGCGCGCCACTCTAGTGCGTCTCGTGCCGCGCTGCTGGTGCACCTCTTTGGACACGTATTTGTTTATGTTTGTGGTGACCAACGAATCGCTGTTTGTTTTTGTTTTTTAAAGAGAAAACCGGTTGTGTGTGATGTGAGTTGGTCAATGGCGACGCTCTAAGTCGCGCGGCGAAGATGAACATTTGACTAAATAACAAGAGGCTCGTGCTTCAATAAATAATGTATGTACATCTGTCAGGCTGCTGTGCATCCAGCTCGTCAGAAATGCACAATCAAATGGCCGCCCATTCGGATGCAAAAAAAACAACCAAAAAACCCCCCAAAACATCACGATATGAATACTGTGTGATTGAAGAAAAGTATCCAAAGTAGTTTATTGCGGTTCATTGGTGTACTGCGTTTCTACCAGCGAGTCACCTCATGATGCACTGCCTCTCAGTCACACACTCTAGTCGGTTCAGCTGTACAAACACCGAGGAGCACACATGGTGAAGTGAATGCTTTAGATGAGCTCGTTCAGCCCTGTTTGTTAGCCTGTTATGAACATTGGGAGTGATGTTTCATTCATTTCTACTTGCCTCTATACTATGTAGTTTCGAATGGAAAGTGCAATGCATCCTGGCCCCCTGCATGTTCTGCTTCACTTTAAACAGAAGGCTGTGAATTGAAACATGATTTGCCCCTAGTTTATGATTAACCCAAGATTCATGATTTGGTATCAGAACCTGATGGCTACGATTCATGATCTGGTACCAGCTAATTGCCATTTCATGTGCTTGACTGCAGGTGGAAAAAGCCAGTGTGTGTGGACTTAAAAGAACATCTAGGATCTTCCTTTTTAAACCTGCATGCACACACTCTCAGGCACCAGCTGTGCTCCAGTAGGGGTGATCTGAACCCTTACGACAGTGATTAGTACACAGCCTGGTCTCCGTCATCTGTTCTTCCAGGCCTCCATCGACTCACATCTTTGATATATCAAACAATAGCTGGAGTAATTAGCCAGTGATTTCAATGTGCAGGTGTGTGTGTGTGTGTGTGTGTGTGTGTGTGTGTGTGTGTGTGTTTTGAAGTCAGTTAATAGCACAAGCACACATAGGGTCACAGTTTTTGCCTACTGCTTTACATCAATTTGTACATTAGAGCATCACTGGTTTGTGTGTGTGTGTGTGTGTGTGTGTGTGTGAGCAAGCCCCTCTGAACTCTCTGGTTTAGTTAAAAGCTATGATATTCAATTGAAACAATAGCTAAAAATTGTCCAGTAGACCTGCTGATTTACACCAAGTTCGAGGAAAAATGAACGAAGAGAACCGAGGAACATATAACGTGTGTAATATCCTTGTGATGACTGGGAAGGAAACATTCAGTTGTAACCCCGTCTCTTTTGACACGTTTTCTCATTCTTTGCATGTGCTGTTGGGTGAACATGTGATATGGCTTACGAGGAAAAGGGAAGCAGTATTTTGGCAGTGGTACAATAAAGTGCCATGTAATAGTGAGATAGTGAAGGGAAGAAAAGGCCTTGCTGGGTTGACAGGTGAATAAAAGAGGTGGCTGAATGGCAACGCTGTAAAAATCTGATGCTTTTTACTGGCAGTGATGGCTTGATAGTGTGACTTCAGATCTTCAAGGGAAGGGAAATGTCCTTTAGCCCAGGAACAAGATACATGGACACTCTCATTCCAGGGTGAGTGGTGCATGAATCAGACCCTAATAGGCACGATACGGGTGAATTAAGTTTCGGTGCTGTGGCTATGGACAGGGTTGGGCTGCGTGGGTGGGAGGGAGGGAGGGAGGGAGGGAGGGCAAGTGGGGACGACGCACTGCACGACTATGATAAAGTCCTCACAGGGCCTGACGTGCACACCATCCATTCCCCTAACGGGACCGGCGGCTGCTGGCACCACCCCCCTCCCCCCTCTTCCTTGAACAAAGACGCCATCTCTCACTGTCAGGAGAAGACAGGAAAGCAAAAGCAAGCGGCAGTGAAAGACAGAGCTAAGCGGCTCGGTGTAATTACAGCACGCCAACATCTTCTTTTGCAATGAAGGTTGGGATTATTTCAGCAGTGACCCACAAGGAAGGTTAATTCAAAGAGCAGCTGTTTGCTCAACAAGGGGGCCCCTGTTGTCTCTTGCTCACCTCCCCTAGTAGCACCACCCAGAGGGGTCTCCTCTGGGCTCCACACTAGAGGCAGTCAGAGCAGGTGGAGAAGTCTGGGGAATCACTCTGTGGAGGTAAACAACACGATTAGAAGCAAGCATGGCAGTCTGGCCAATTAGCAAGGATCACCTGAGAGACTGATTGTAGGTGTGTGTGTGTGCATTTGTGTGAAGTTGAGGGGGGTGTTTGTTAGTGTCCATCCATCTGTCTCACATGAGCCAGGAAGTCAGTTTTGGTTCGTTTTCCTTAGCTGACCGTTTTTGTTTTTTTATTTTCTTTTTCATTGGCTGTTCTAAAAATGGGTCACTCTGCATCACTTTGTCTTCCGTGCCTGGCAGAGCTGTCTCTCAAATTTGCCTCATTTTTCCTCTCTATTTAGGAATGGCTTTTCGGTTACCTGCTTTTGTTTCTCAGAGCATTATTTAAAGCTCACAGGCCTGGTCTTACTGAAAAGCATGTTGCAGCAAGTGGTTAATCAATGCCAGAAGTCCTGTTTGTCCAGAAAAATCCCAGCAATAAGATGGTGATAGACATGAAACCTGGCGGTTCCACTGGTTTGACCACCTGTTCCATTAACACCTTTCATAGGTGTGCCACAAAGGGGCTTGATTTGGCTGAGGGGGTTACAGTGTGTCCAAATATAAACCTTGACAGGAAGCACACCCTTAAAGCTTTCTATTGGTGCAGTTCTACAGGGCAAGGAACCACTCTGCATACATTTGAACTGGAGCATCTTGGAACAGGGTCATGTAACCATAAGAACCAGGCCGTAGACAGTCATCACAGGGCAACGACAGCACATGCCCTCATCCAGGGAGTTCTGACTGTCCCAGAGAAGGCAAGTTTGACAAGATAATGAATCACCCTGCATGCATATTCCGCTCTGCAGTTTTTCACATTTCACAGCCCAGTAACTCTCAGAACGGCGGCAGTGGGGTGGGGGAAAGCAAGTGTACGAGCATCCACTACCATTTAAAATACATTCAAATGGATTTTGGCTGTGCTTCTGTGTTTCTGATGCGGTCATAACCCCCTCCACCCACACTTGTTCTTTCTAGCCACCTCCCTTTATCCTATCCCCTGTAGGCTTGTGTCCAGGCAATGGCCTGCTTTACATTCCACTGTGCACGCTATAGTATGCCTCCCTGGTCATGTTAAGTTTGATCCAGATGAAGACCGTGCTCCCATTTTTGTCTGTAACAAGCAAAAAGGCACATTGCATAATTCTTTAAGTAGATCTGGTTTATCACAGAGTATCCATTGAGGGCACAGAGAATGTCCAATCTTAACTGCCCCCAGCTCCTTCTGACTCTGGAAAAGCTCTAGGATTATGGCCAACAGAGCTGCAGGGCTGGTGAGATAGAACCTGTCAAATATCCCACATTACAAATGGGAATGTGCAAAGACTATAGACACCTGTGCAGCTTTAGCACTCAAGATGCATGGTTCCATATGGGCGCTGCAGGAATTTCAGTACTCTTCAAATCTCACACAAAGACAAGTGTATATGCCTGTTTATAATTTGCTTGTCCATGCCATGGTCAGACCTCAGACGAGTTTTACCGGTTCATGCCTTGAAGTGATAACCGCGTTCTGCATGCGTTGACACTCGGGCATGTGGGGAAACGTGAGGCTGAGATCATGTTTCAACTTTCAGCCTGATAAATCAGCTGTCACAAAACCATTTCATCCAGTTAGTGCAGGCAGACAGGCCTGACTGCCCTCTCGCATCCACTTCAACATCTCTGACCTCCGTGTCTCAAAAACACATGGGTCACAGGATGTAGGTCATGGGTCGTTGACAGTGCAGTGGTGTGTCTTGTCCTTTTTTTATTAGATAATCTTTGAATAGACAAAAATAAAGAATATGCACGTGCTCTCTGGTATCAGCCCTTTGGATTGAATGGGTTACCATGAATCAGCATGAGCCAGACAGCACTGAGTCACCCACTGGGAATTAACAGCATGATGTCATAAAGCCAAGCCATTGTACCAAGCATTTCCTGGATTCACTCTCTGCGACACAACAGAAAGAACAAAAATCAACACAGTCTGGTTGGTGCTGTGGTTCCAGTAGATACATCCATGTTTTTTTTTCTCTGCTTCTCTTCATATATCTGAGAACTCTGCTGCTCATTACAGTAGAGTATACAGTCCCAACTAGACTCGCTCAGTCCAACTCCAGACAGCTGACAGTAATTAGACTCTGGCATGAGGCAGCAGACTCTTTCATGAATAGGACTAAGCCAGGTCTTCTTTGAAGTAGGGCAGCTTCACTTGCACACTCGTATTGTTTTTGAACAAGCATGTTGCTTGTATACTCTACATTTTGCACAAGCTTGCAATTTTGTGACAACGTGAAAATGTCTCCAACTTGCAAAAGAAGCTTCGTAAACAACCTGCCACACTAAAAGCGTGAACAACGTCCGATTGAATTAACCACAAAAATCCATTATGTTAAAGAGAAGCGGCATAGATTGTACTCGATCATAATTCCTGTGGTTTGCACTGTCATTTCAACAGTGTGAAATTACCTCCAGAATTTGCTTTTGAAGGGACACCGAGACCTCACCCACACAGGTTGATTGAAAGCTGTTTACCAAACATCAGTTGCCATGAAATTTGGCAGTTACTCTATAATTTATTCTCTCAGCTAGATGTAGATCAAAGTAGGTGTCACATTGGAAGTTTGTAGGTTGTCTTGCAATGGGGTTTTCTAAGTGAGAAACTGAGACAATGATTAGCGTTTCCAATGCATTATAGATCAAAAACAACCATTAAGAGAGGTGTGTGTGTGTGAGAGAGAGAGAGCGAGAGAGAGAGAGCTGGAATTGGCTGTGAACAGCTTACTTTTTTTTTTTTTTTTTCTTGTCAATAAAATCTATAGAATCATTTTATGGCTTCAGTAACTGTAAATGTGTCAAATTTCTAATATTAAGGTGAGTGGAGGATTTGGGAATATTCTTATTCCCTTAATATTAAAATAGCACAGTGTTTCTCTGACAAAAACATAGTGTTCATTGGTTTGTCTGAAGGTAAAATACTTCCATATAAAGCCTTGAGAGCAAGGAAAACTATGGCCTGACTCACAAGGCAGCTGAGTGACTTTCTGCAGTGTCATATACTGTATATTATAGGACTGTTGCTAAAGTGGCAAAGCCAAGATAAACAGTTTTGAGACAGTACGCACATTTGTTATTGGCTGGACATGTGGTATGAATTCAGAAGCAGACATTTAAAGTGTAGGTGCTTCTTTACTCATTTGATTGACAGCCGTGCTAATCCATAAGGTCGCAGGAGCTATTGGAGAGGCCAGGTACGGCTTGGAGCACATCTTTATGATGGTAGCCTGTGTATGAAACAGTGGCACGCTCCTTCCCTCTGTAGTGCTAGGAGAGAACAACCCTCAAGCACCCCCCTCCCCCCCTGCTAGTCTAATTATACTCCATTAGACCTGGAGTATAATAGATTCTTATTATCCCATCTCTGTTATAAGAAATAAGGAAACGGATTACTCGTTTGCCGTGAGTTGCGACCCATGTTGGTGGAGGAAGAGATCCTGGTCCCTGAGAAGTGTGGTTTGCTGCGGCTTCCGCTATTTCAACACGGTACTTTGGCTCGTACTTCTCCTAGGCAGGAGGTTGGAATGGGTCGATCCAATCAATCGGCCGGTCAAGACATGCCCTGGAAATATTTTGCAATAGCTGAACATCAAATATCTCTCCGATTCCCAGTAGGCGTTGGCTAAGGGTCAATCAAGTAAATTGAGCAACTTCATTTGAGTATCTCCTTTTATTCTAATGGGAGATTTTAAGTCATAACACATTGTGGGGCAGTAATCACTTTAACACAAAAGGAAAGAAGATGAAGACCCAGGACATGGAACATACTCTGCTATCGACCTGACAATTTGTCAGCCTGAATTATTTTTAGACCTAGCATGGAATGTTTGGCACGACCTCTGTGGAAGTGACCATTAAAAAAGCAAATTGGTATCAATTTCAAACCTTCTGTCATGAGAAACTGACACAGCCCAGATGCCATACAGAATTTCACTGAAACGCTCATATCTAAAGCTAATGATAGTCCCAAGAAAACCTTTAAATATAAAACATAGACGACTTCCATTGTTTGATGATCCATGTAAGGAAGCTATAAAAGATAGCGGGGAAAAAACTGAATAATGAGTAGAGCATGAGCAAGAAGAATTATAAATGAAGTATAAAAAAGAAAGCTGCAGAAGATTCCAGCATCTTCAGCATGATAACAAGTACTCCATCATACAAAATATGGAACCTGATATGGAAAATGAAGGGGGGGGTGCAGTGGTCCTCAAATACAACAGATCCAACAGCACGGCACACTCTTGACTTCCAAACAAGAAATTGCAAACATTCTAGCAAAAACTTTTGAAAACAATTAATCTATTGAGAACTGCACTCCTGCTTTCTGAACTTTTCTTACTCAACAAGAAAAAGAAAAGATTAACTTCGGCTCCGGTAAAACCAACCTCTTACTATGGAAGAACTACAGTGAGCCATTAAAACAATCCCACGACAAAAGCCAAAACCACCTGTATGCATTTCTGTCAGCTTCGTTGGCTACACAATGAACCAGAGCTGTTTATGGATGGAGTCCCCATTAAAGTTGTCAAAGAGGACAGGATTCTTGGTATCACTTTTAACAACAAACTGTCTTTTATTCCTCATATTAAATTACTAAAAAAAAGAAATGTCTTTAAGCTATGAATGTCTCAAAGGTTTTATCCAAAACCAAATGGGGAGCAGACAGCTCAACGCTCATGAACTTGTACAGAACCATGGTATGCTCAAAGCTGGACTATGGAAGTATCACTTACAGATCAGCTAGGAAGTCATGCATACAACTTCTGCATGCTGTACACCACCAAGGTATACGACTATGTGCAAGTCTCTGTGCGGAAGCCAACGAACCTTACTTGGAAATCAGACGCCTAAAGTTGGCCTTGTATAAAGGATACCCAAATAAAGCAAACCCAGCTTATTCAGCAGTTTTCCCACTACAGGAGACAACAGTATATGGGGGGGGGGGGGAAAAGAAGTTTCGTTTGTCCATTTGGCCTACGTATATAAACCCATGTGGAGAACTTGAAAGTGGAATTTAAACCGTTTGGAACAGACACACTTTCCACATGGTATCTCAAAAAGCCTAAAATCCACCTGGATCTAACAAGGAACCAAAAATCAAAAACGCAGCTGAATGATTTCCATCAACAATTTCTGGACAGAAGAGCAGTATATCCACAACATATCCCAATATACACAGAGCGATCTAAACCGGGAAATAAAGTGGCAACACCTATTGCAACAAATCGACTGTGTCAGGGTATCCGCATCTCTGATCCAAGTTCAGTTTTCACTACAGAGGCAAACGCTGTACTACTGGCGGTGCAGTTTATTGAGACTGCTCCACAAAAACATTTTCTTTATAATAACCAATTCAAAATAGTGTTTTGAAACATTGGAAGCTACTAAAAGTGATCTCCCAACAATCGTGAAGATTTTAATCAAACTGTCATCGATTGAAGCAGAGTTTTAATATTATTTTCTGCTGTGTACCTGGACCCTCAGGAATGTCCGGTAATGAACAAGCAGACAGAGCTGCCAGAGAAGCACTAGCTACTGAACCAGTAAAGTGCCCTATACCTTCCACAGATCTGAAACCAACTCTGAATGTATATATCAAAAACAAATGACAGCCGGGGTGGGCTCAATGTTTAAACAAATTGCGGGAAATAAAACCCGTTGTTGGGACAAGATGCGTGTTCGCTTTTAATAATCACATAATAATAAGTCATTTACACACGAGGCCAGATAGGACATACAAGACTCGCACACCATTTTTTACTATAAGGAGAAAACCCACGAAAGTGCTCATCTTGTCAGAACCCACTATCTATTAAACATATTTTACTGGCCTGTCATGCCTCTACACATCTGAGGAATCTGTATTATTCAGCTACTACTTTTGAAAAGATTTTTAATCAAGTGAATCCAAAATTTATTTGAAAGTTTTTAGGATAAATGAATCTAAAACACCTAAACTAATAACTAAATCTGGTTCCCAACATGATTATAGCCGTAGAAGCCGGCATGGCAAAAACAAACAAACAAACAAAAAAAAACGAAAGAAAGATATTGTTGAGGTTAACAGTTTACGGTTTGCCTCGACATGTCCGATTCCATAAGCTCTGCGGTTTAAATATTCCTTTTTCAAAGGTTAGATTGGTTAGAGACACTTCTCTTTTGCCTTCTGATGAATACAATGAAGAGAGTCCTTCAGCAAGCGCTAATGACCTCTACCTTCATCTTCCTGACTCCTACCTCCTCCTTCCGTGGAGAAGTACTGACCACCTAATTATCCGCTTGCCTATCGGAGCACTGATGGATGTGGCCTT